>NW_017306694.1:12093-34622 GCF_000935625.1 Nanorana parkeri | reverse complement strand
GGGGGGCGGGCACAAAAAGTTACCGGTTAGTTGCTAGGACTGTATGCCATGCCAGCAAACAACCACCAGCAGCTAGGGAATTGAATGATTACAGCGGGTTAAATGGCCCCGCTGGTGGTTGGTTGCTAGGACCGCCCAGCATCCTAGCAACCAACAAACGACATGCTGCCTCCCCAGTCCCCACCTTTCCCAGCATTCTGCTCTGCATATATGCCTGCTGTCTTCCCTCCTTGGTCAGCCGCCCATCACTGCCAAGTAAGCTACTTTCTGGAAGGGACATATAAGGGAGAATTACGGGGAGTGTGATATAAGGGGGACTCTGGGCACTGAGTCCCCTGTGTCTCCCCTAACATCAAAGTCCCCAAAAGTTTCCAATACATCAGAATTCCCCATTACATCAGAGTCCCCCCTTACATTCAAGTCCTTAGGACTCTGATGTAATGGGGTCTCTGGGGATGCTGATATAAGGGGGACTCTGAAGACTCTGATGTAAGGGGAACCCTGGGGACTGTGATTTAAGGGTGGGACTCTTATGTAAGGGGGAGTTCCAGGAACCCTAATGTAAGGGGGAAATCTAAGAACTCTGATGTAAGGAGGAAATCTGAGGGATCTGATGTAAGGGGGAAATCTGAGGACTCTGATGTAAGGGGGAAATCTGAGGTCTCTGATATAAGGGGAAAATCTGAGGTCTCTGATGTAAGGGGGAAATCTGAGGTCTCTGATGTAAGGGGGAAATCTGAGGACTCTGATGTAAGGGGGAAATCTGAGGACTCTGATGTAAGGGGGAAATCTGAGGACTCTGATGTAAGGGGGAAATCTGAGGACTCTGATGTAAGGGGGAAATCTGAGGGATCTGATGTAAGGGGGAAATCTGAGGTCTCTAAAGTAAGGGGGAAATCTGAGGGTTCTGATGTATGGGGGAAATCTGAGGGTTCTGATGTATGGGGGAAATCTGAGGGTTCTGATGTATGGTGGAAATCTGAGGATGCTGATGTAAGGTGGAAATCTGAGGTCTCTGATGTAAGTGGGAAATCTGAAGTCTCCGATGTAAGGGGAAATCTGAGGTCTCTGATGTAAGTGGGAAATCTGAAGTCTCCGATGTAAGGGGAAATCTGAGGTCTCTGATGTAAGGGGGCAAACTGAGGGTTCTGATGTAAGGGGGGAATCTGAGGGTTCTGATGTATGGGGAAAATCTGAGGTCTCTGATGTAAGGGGGAAATCTGAGGGCTCTAATGTAAGGGGGAAATCTTATTACTCTGATTTAAGGGGGGAAATCTGAGGACTCTGATGTAAGGGGGAAATCTGAGAGTTCTGATGTATGGTGGAAATCTGAGAACTCTGATTTAAGGGGGGAAATCTGAGGACTCTGATGTAAGGGGGAAATCTGAGAGTTCTGATGTAAGGGGGAAATCTGAGGATGCTGATGTAAGGGGGAAATCTGAGGATGCTGATGTAAGGGGGAAATCAGAGGATGCTGAGGTAAGGGGAAATCTGAGGGTTCTGATGTAAAGGGGAGGATTCTGATGCAAGGGGGCCTCTGTAGACTTTGATGTAAAAAGGGACTCTGATGAGAGTTTGAGTTGTATATTTGAGATGATATTATGGTAAGTTTATCTAAAATAGTTTTTGGAAATGAGTGCAATTTGAGTGCTTGCCATAGGCACTATTATCTGCAGATACACCTCTGGCAGCAGCAAAGATGGTGGGAACCCCTCTTAATAGGCACAGCAGATGTGCAGACCCCGGTACACAGCACAGGGATGATGGGAACCCCTTATTATTGGCACAGCAGGTGTACAGACCCAGGAACTCAGCTCAGGGATGATGGGAACCCCATATGATGGACACAGCTGGTGTGCAGACCTGGGAACTCAGCGTAGGGACTGTGGGAACTTCTCTTTATGGGCACAGCATGTGTGCAGACCCAGGAACTCAACCCAGGAATAGTGGAAACCTCTCATAATGGGCAGAGCAGGTGTGCAAGTGTGCAAAGATGGTGGGAAGGCATCATAATGGGCACAACAGGAAGAGACCAATAAGCAGTTTAACTTTCCAGCATCCCTTAAGCACTGAAATATCACTTTTAGGTGGGTTGCTCCTTTAACTCCATAGCTGCTATATGATTGGCTGATTCGCGTAGCACAGTTTCCTCTAGTGTATCTTGTTGAAATTTATTGTGTTTAATGTGTCAGGGAACAGGTGGTGTATTAGTCATTTTATTGTGCTTATCAAGTGGCGTCACACAAAAAAAGACAATTTGCCTGTCCGTTATTTGTCATTTCTGAGATGCGGAAAGGTTAATTGCGTGTTAAGTGGCAGCATCACATCTGAAATTTATAAAATAATGTAACTCCACGAGGAATCCATTTCATTAAACATCCCCGGGATTGTTTCTTTGTGTTTGATTTACCGCATGGCGTGCTGTTATAAGGACCGTCGCGCGTTTCCCTTTATATAAATGAGCAATAATTCTGAGAATTGTCTTAATTGATGAGATTGAAAATAAAACAATGTATTTGTATCATTTAATGTGCAGCCGTTTATGAGGCTCTGCTGCGTTTTGAGGGTGAATGTGACCCACATGTAATAAATTCACTTTAATCAATATCCATCACATCTCATTCATTGTATTGTAACTCTCCCCGGAATTCCAGGAGCCGAGAGGGAGCACAGCAACATCCAGGTATCCGGAAAAATGAATGAGAAAAGTGTTTGGATAATAGTAATCTCACAGCCGGGAGGGGAGACAGACGATAGTGCATTGGAACCAAAACATGGAAAAACAACCATAACAACTTTATACATGTAGCAAACAATTAGGAGATAAACGCATAATTCTCAGTATCTGTTCTTATTCTGTATGTATGGACACTGCACAGTACCACTTCTCTTGTCCTGTATGCCGGGTGTAATTCTCAGTATCTGTTCTTATTCTGTATGTATGGACACTGCACAGTACCACTTCTCTTGTCCTGTATGCCTGTGTGTAATTCTCAGTATCTGTTCTTATTCTGTATGTATGGACTCTGCACAGTACCACTTTTCTTGTCCTGTATGTTGGGTGTAATTCTCAGTATCTGTTCTTATTCTGTATGTATGGACTCTGCACAGTACCAGTTCTCTTGTCCCGTATGTTGGGTGTAATTCCAGGTATCTGTTCACAAAGATATTTGCACCAGTTCTGATTATGGATTGGGTGGTGACCCATAGGAGGGTCAGACTGCTGGGCAGTGTTAAGGTTGGATCCCTTGTGGTGGTATTGCAACCTGGACCCCTATGTATCATTGGCCCCCATTGTTCGGTGGAACCCCTTTTAGGCCTGGAACCACCGTGCACATGGGTGATTTCCTGATGTAATTGAGTGGTTCCTGATAAAGTCTAAGGCAGAAAAGAGTGGGAAACCATAAAATGTAGTGGACTGAAGTGGTTGGTTACTGGAGTTTTAGACCTGCCATTACTGAATATGTATAGTAGGCCCCAGGCAGGAACTGGCTTATCAAACTGCCACTAGGGGGCCCCCATTTTATGCATTGAAAAACATATCACCCCAGTCCAGGACCCTGTAGCTTTCTTTGTAGCACTAACCCTAAATAAAATAATTTGAATCACAGAATACTCCACTATGGTTTCATCTGTAAAGCATGGACCTCAATGGTGGCATCTAGTGATCCTCATAGCTCAAGCCATTCCATCCCAAATCCATAGGGAATAGATGAACTCCTTATTTTCTATCCAAACCTTAGCAGCTGGTGGTCTGGGGAACTTTATAAAAAAATAATAAAAAAATTATAGTAATAAATTATAAAAAATGTAAAAAATTATTTTAAAAAAGTGAAAATTGCCTCCCTCCCACCCCCACACACACGTATTATTAGACATGTGCCAAGACTAAAAATTAATTTCAGATGAAATGAACAAAAACTAAAAACGTTTCATTCATTTTTAACAAACAAAACAAATGTATATGCTATTTTGGATTCAGCCATTGGCGTGTTCTGGAGGCAGGGCGCATGACATCATATAACACCGCATGTGTTGGGCACCGCCATCTTGGTGTATATCTAGTTATACACCAAGATGGTGCGGCCAATATCGGCGTGTGATGTTACCTGACGCCACACATGCATGGCGTCATGTAACATCATGCTCCCCGCCTCCATGATGGTGGCACGCATTCACAGAACACGCCGGGGGCCAACATGGCCCCCGCACATTCTCAAACAATTTATTATGTGCCGGAAAACATTTTTCGTATATTTGGACATATAGTAATTCATTACTTGAAAAAAGGGTCGGCATGACAACCTGAGACTTTATTTTTATAGACTCTATTTTAGTTTGACATTTATTGTTTACCTTCTGTTTTGTTCTGTTTTATTTAATAAGAATACTTATATTGTGCTACAAGTTTGATACCTTGATACACAATAAAACACACCTCCAAGATTGACTACAGATTGTTTTAATAGAGTAAAAGTTGTCTCTTGTGATACCCAACCTGTTTCTCCCTGTCTTTCGGCTCTGTTCTTTATTTAATAAAACTCAATTAAAAAATAGTGAAAGTTCGACAATATGATATTCTTTCTACTGATGCCTTTCCATGTCGCCATCTTTATACTTTGAAATGGGAGAGAGATCAGGGACATCCTATAGCTTGGGAGAAATCGTTCCTTCTGACTTTTAAGACTAGTATAGCCAGCCAAGCCCAAGAACAAAATTACAAAATACTTACCGGATGGTATCACTGTCCTTCTGTTTTGTCGAGATACAGTCCGTCTATTTCAGGTGCTGGCGCTGTGGTGTTGAGTAGGGTACGTTGCTTCATATTTGGTGGTCTTATTATCAGCCATATGAGGTCCTTCTAGCGCTCTGTTTTGCCATGAGCACTTCAGTGACGGGGACTTAATTCCCTTAACCCCGGAGATAGCCCTGCTCTCCATCATTCCTGGCTCTCGAGGTGTTGTCAAGAGAGGCCTCTCTTGGGTTAAAGAAGTTAGTGCAGTCATACTCCTGGAAGAGCCTTCACCCTGTTTATTTGATACTTACCCTATGTTTGTTCCTACATGGAGTGTTTGGATTGCCTTTTCTGGTTTTACTTGCTTTCAACCATATGGTTTGGACTTGAGTTAATTTCCTATTTTGTGGTGGGGTGTTTCGGGAACGTTAAAAGGTGAGTATGGAGCCTGCGGAGCGCACTGATTTCTCTCTGCTTATCACAGCAGAGAGAACTCTGTGATAGGAAAGCTGGTGTCATGTGGCTTTGTTTGTAACACATGCTCTATTCATATAACATTGCCCCACTGGCAAAGTACTAAGCACATAGCTGTTCTCTCTCTCTCTCTCTCTCTCTCTCTCTCTCTCTCTCTCCTTTTACTTTTCTTTCTTTACTTTACCTTTTCTGCAATCCTTTCTTCCACTTTCATCTATTTTTCTCTCCTTGTTTTATCTCCTCTTTTTCTTCCTATTGTTATTGTTTAGGTCCCTTGGATGGGTGCAGGCATAGCTCCCATAGATAAATGGGGACAAACTCCACTCTTTATTATCTTGCCATTATACCGGCTGGTTTCCTCTGCATTCTTACCATGTTGAGTATGACTTGTAGTTATGGACGCTCATGCACTCTGTACCCCTTCCGGAGCTGGTATTCAATAAAAATTAACAGGGTTATTCACAAAAGGGTGAAGAGTTTGGAGAAGACAGGAGAAGGGAACAATCTAGGACAACATAGCTAAACTGGAAAGTGAGCTGAATTGGAGAATTTTTCCAAATCAGTTATGTTGTCCGAGATTGTTCACTTCTCCTGTCTTCTCCAAACTCTTCAACCTTTTGTGAATAACCCTGCAAATGTTTTGTGTTCTTCTGCTTGTTTTTTTTTTTAATACCTTAATTTTATTCTTTAAAAAAAAAAAAGGGTGAAAATAAAATTCCAAAAACGGGCACACTCTACTCTCATTACAATTTAGTCTCTGGGCCAGTTACCTTCACAAAATCAGGGCTGGTGTCAGCTCCATATACAATCAATATCAATCTAGGAAGATTAGTTTTACACCAAAGCCGCCTTCCTCGGTGCCAAGTGAATGTCACACAATGGCGTTCTTCTGCAATGAGGAAGATAAGGTTTAAAGTGCCATAAAGTGTTTTTTTGTGCATGTCCTTACATTTAATTACACAACGGACACGACAAACAAAGACCCATCATCTCCCAGCCATCCTCCACCCAGTTCAACATCACTGAAAACCTTTAATTGTGTCAAGGCTTAGAAATAGGGACACTTGCAAACACTTTTATTAAAAACACAACAAAAACATAATTTCAGACAGAAATATATAACTGTATTACTGCTGCAGACAACATGAGCATAGTGCATTAAGATTCTGTCCCCCCAAACAAGACTGACCTGTACAGAAAATGAGACTCAGAACAGGAAAAGGGATATAAAATGTCAGCAGACATAATAATAAATACACAAATATAAAATCCCAGCTAGCATCGCTCGGCAGAGGCCAGTCCACATGGTGGAGTCTGTTTGTCGTTCAGTTTCAGAAGGTCATGTAGAAAATGGCCGCTGGAGGTTTCGGGGAATCTCTTTGCGACAACGCCACTGTGATCTCGCTTGCCGAAGCGCAGTCCAAAGGGGTTAAAGTTAAACTTACTTCGAGTAAAGCGCAGCCGGCAGGAGATCTGACCCTCTGACTGACTCTCATGTATGAAATAGCAGATGTTGGGGTGATCTGCCCAGTTCTGGCTTTCAGCGCTTCTCACCAGGGGGTAGGGGTTCCTCTTCACCGGCAATTCACTCTCTGGATAATCGAACTCTAGATGTGGGAAAAGAATGTGGCGTTAGAATTTCATTACAAGAGGCAGAACACTTAGAAATTCATAAATCAGTCCCCTTAAAATGTTATTTCATTTATAGGTGTAGCCTTGGGGGCTGAGACACCCCCATGAATCTGCACCCCTCTCGATCTAAGCTACTCTTTACTCCATATCTGAGCCCTCTCTCCTCCAGATCTGAGCCCCTCTTCCCTCTGGATCGGATCCCCTCTCTCCTCCATATCTGAGCCCATCTCTCCTCCATATCTGAGCCCCTCTCCCCTCCATATCTGAGCCCCTCTCCCCTTCATATCTGAGCCCCACCACCCTCCATATCTGAGTCCCACTACCCTCCGTATCTGAGCCCCTACTTCCCCTCTTCAAATTTGGATCGGATCTCCTCTGAATCTGAGCCCTTCAATATCTGAGCCAACTGGATCTGAGCCTTTCTCCCCTTCATTTCTGTGCCCCTCTACCCTCCATATCTGAGCCCTTCTCTCCTCCATATATGGGCCCCTCTTCCCTGAGCTCTTATCTCTCCAAATCATAACCCAACTACTGTCTGTATGTGAACCCCACTACCCTCCATATCTGAGCCCCTCTCCCCACTGTGCCTGAGCCCGCTACCATCTGATTCTGAGGCCCTCTCTCCTATAAATCTGAGCCTCTCTACCTTCTGGATCTGATCCCCTCTCCCTTCAGTATCTGAGCCCCCCCCCATATCTAAGCCCCTCTCCTCTCCATATCTGGGCCCCTCTTCCCTCCATATTTGAGCCTCTCTCATCCACATTCTACCCCCACTCCCCTCCAAATCTGAGCCCCTCCTTCCTCCCGAGCTTGCTCCTGTGATGGACTACAATCTCGACAGTGGCGTCACAAGGGGGGGGGGTGGCCCGCACCCGGGTGACACCATTGGAGGGGTGACACCAAAATGACTGACAGTCATTTTGGTGTTACCCCCCTCTGAAAAGTCGGGCACCCGGTCAAGGACCAAGAGCCCGACAGTTGCTCGAGAGAGGAGGGGACACGGCGGCATACCTTATGCCGCCAGGTGACGTCCCCTCCTCTCTCTGCCGGCGTCCATCACCAAGATGGCAGCTGGCAGGTAACATCGGTGGTGGGCGTGACGTCATCACGCGCATGCGCTGTTGCCTGCCGGCGGCCATCTTGGTGATGGAGAGAGAGGGGACGTCACCCGGCAGGATAAGGTGTGCCGCACCAGGTGCACCCCGCCTCAGGACACCTCTGAATCTCGATACAAATTAGTAAACTGAACATGAGATTGTAGTCCATCATGGGAGCGAGCTGGGACCTGTGGCTACTTTACAACACACACAGGGACCATGGGGAACAAGAGTAGCCCCCCTCCAGAAGGAAGGACAGTGTCAGCACCAATTCAGAGATTATTTGAGGAACTACAGCTGAGTGATACACAAATAAGATACATTTATGTTAATAGTTAAGGTACTTGAATGTATTTTTAAGATTTAACTTCTGAGTTTAGTGTCACTAAGACTTTCTAGAAATAACTGTGGCCCCAGAGAAGGGGAGTCTCACCCTTCGGTGTAAAACAGTCACATTGCATTAGGGTAGAGCAGCCATTAAAACTGATGGAAAAGAGTTTTATCTCATCAGCCCATACCTGAGTGATCTTCCATTCTAGCACTGGCCCGATTCCCTGAGCAGCCATCCCGGTAGACCACCAATGTGATCAGTACAAAGACACAGATCCGGCCCATTTCCCAAAGCTGCAAGACACAAATCTAATTTATCAATATGTTCCTGTTCCATTTATAAATGAGAGTAGGAAAAATAATACCAGTACATTTGTCTATTTGGAGTGTGTATAGAATAACTGAGTCCTTTAGTAAATCTCACCCGTTCTTGGTATGAATGCTCTTTCTGGCACATTGTATAATGTTATTGATTGGCAGGCGGTGACAGGCGCATGGCAGCAATGTGCCTTTAGGCAGGATCTCACTTGCGCAGATGGTTGAAGTGGTCCGTTAAGGTAATACGTCATTAACTTTTATTATCCTCCAAATTGTTGCAAAGCAATCACAACCCAAGTGTATAAAATGTATCATTTTGGAGGCGCCCTGATACAAAAATAATTTAGGAAGGTCGGAGTGACACTCTGCGGCTGTTCCTCTTGTGATCAGATCTATTTAGGATCCGCACTGTGCTAATTGCAAAGGACAGCAAGCAGCTCTGATAATTATCAGTTTATTATCCAATGACTCTGGGATGTGGAGGTGTGAAGACACCAAATCTTGAACCATGTCAATACCTTCTGCTAATTAATGTCCTATTCATCCGTACGTTGCCATGACGAGTAACTATTACAACAAATATTCTGCTCTGTGTCTGCCACTTATGTCTTGTATCCATCACAGAGAGCCTGTCACTCCACAATGTTCACCTCCTACACCCCTTTCTAAGATAGAGTGTAAGCTTCTGTGGTCAAAGAAGGAAGCGTCCTCTTATATTTCTCGCTCTTCAGTCAAGTATTGTGTAACAGTTTATACGTTGTCATTCTGAGAAGTGCGGCATATAATGGAAACTATTTAGAACTAACTAAATAGAAACATGATCCAATGTTTAATATTTAATCATTTATTCAATCATTAATCATTTTGTAACTATTTTTTAGAATTAGTTCAGAACATTTTTTTTTTTTATCTGTCCCCCAATATTATTTAGCACATCATGCAATGTGACTATAAACATTCAACTTAATAATAATGTAATGTATAATAATGACTTTGCAAATAAAGGACGCAGTTATGTAGATGACAAAGTAGCTTTGAATTGTGTAGAAATTATTTATATTATTATGATGAGGAATGTTTTTATATCAAACAATATTCTGGATCAGGGTGGTCATCACTTGTCACATCTGCACAGCGACAAAATAAAGAGCAAAAAAATAGAGAAAACATGCAAATTCTGCCTAAAATACCCATAAAATACTCTGAGCAGAGATTGCATCCAAAATTCATAAGGAAAAGAAAACATTTAAGGAATTCTTATGTATTTCTGGTTCCTCCAGAGTTTGAACTGATAACATTAATTGAAAGCTTTAGAAACTTTACACAGAATATAATATAAAACAAATGTACAAAAGCAAGTTTTACTAAATTAACTACTTACAAAAACAATAAATAAACATTAAAAATATTACATTTATATTAAATTATAAAAACTTAAAATGTACAAAATCTTCAGAAAAACATCTACCAGAGTAAATAAATCAATGTAATAATGTAAATAAATCTAATAAAATATTTTACATATTGAAGGGAATTGAAGTTACCTGAAAAGTACAGAGCTGGAATGGTGATGAAAAGGACAGAATAGAATATTGGGGTACAGAGGAACCCCAACTTGTTACTCACCTTGGTTCTGGGATGCTGCAGACTTGGGGGGGCTCCTGTAGTCGGATATACAGCAGTGTAGCTGCGCTCTGTCACTCTCCTACTGTGACTGCTCCAGTGTGGCTCTCTTTGTGGCTTTGATGAAATGATCACTTTCATGAATCACAGTTTAGGAACAATTAAGGACCTTTAAACACAGCACAACAGTGAAAAGGGGAAGGGAGGAAGGGAAGGGTGAGTAATGTTCTGCTGCCACCTTGTGGCTGCTTTTCATAGCACAGTTTCTGCTGCCCTCAATGCATTCCACCACCCAGAGGACCAGTGCAGGTACAGGGCAAGTTAGATTAAATAAAGCAATCATTAAATATTCTCAATAATATAAAAAAAATACATAAACATCATTTAAAATTCCAGGAAATTAATAGAACTGTATGTAGGATAGAATTAATTCTGAGAATGAGTGGAAGATATTCCTGCGTGCAATTGAGGTTCTCTTACTGATCCTATTCAAAGATACTTTTATCAGCCTTTTATAGCCTACCTGGGTAGCTGACAGTGGAATGACGAATGTATTCCACTTATACAAATCAGTCGACCATCTTTTGTATTGGTTGGGCTTTGAGTCATCTTCAGTGTTCCTCAATGTCCAGGTCATTTTGGGACCATTATGAATCAGCAGGAGACTATTATATTTTCTTACAATTCAGATTCATGATAGGAGTGCTGGCGTGATAATTCCAGTGATAATTGGTTTTTGAGGGTTTACTAGATCAGGGTTTAACTCTAGAGTTAGGCTTATGGTCATGGGTTGGGGGGGGTGGAAGTCCATAGTCAGGCTATGGACAGTTAAGTATTTCCATTAGAGCTGCAGCTAACGATTATTTTCAAAATCGATTAGTTAGCTGATTATTACGTTTGATTAATCGGTTAATCGCGATAAAACAAATGGCTCCAGTGATGGACTTCTAGTTTGTATTGAGATTGCACTCCATCACATGAGCAAGCTTGGAACGGTGGAAGTAAAAAAAAAATTTAAAAAAAAGTGTGGTGTGCAATATAGTGAAATGGAAAGTGTAAAATTATACAGCAATCAATGCAGAATGGCACCTGCTATAGAGGACTACAAATCCCAGCAATAGTACATTATACAGCGCAATGCAGAATACCGCCAGCTATAATGTATAGTATTAGTATTAGTAGTCCTCTATAGCTGGCGGTATTCTGCATTGCGCTGTATAATGTGCTATTGCTGGAAATTGTAGTCCTCTATACAGCGCAATGCAGAATACCACCAGCTATATAGGAATACAACAAATCCCAGCAATACATTATACATACAGTGTACAATGTATTGCTGGGATTTGTATTCCTCTATAGCTGATGGTACATTGCCCTGTTTAATATACAGCTATTTAATATCAGCTATATTGGAATACAAATCCCACTATCCCAGCAATACATTATAGAGCCCCATGTGGGGGGAGAGGGAAGTGCAGGCTTACCTGAGCAGTCTTCCAGCAACTTGCTTCTGAGATCGGGCCTGTCTGTCGGCGGCTGTCATCCCCCCACGCCTGCTCCTCCTTGCTTCTTCTGCTTCTTCTCCCCGCGTCCCTGTGCCGATTGTGGATGTGGGCAGGCGGTAAGCATGAGGCGGTGGAGGAGGTGCGGTGTGTTGAGCGTGGATGCGGGCAGCGGGTATGGCAGCGGCGAGCATGAGGCGTGAAGGAGGTGCGGCGCGCGGCGCTGTGAACATGGCCAACTAATCGAAAGCCGATTAATCAATGATTGTTGACAACTTTTTCAATCATCGATTATAATTGACTTAGTCGATTAGTTGTTGCAGCCCTAATTTCCATATGCTGAACAAACAGTAATTGAGTTTTAAAACAGACCTTTCCTGCCTTCAGTATCTGTAGGTACTATGGGCAATTCATCCTAAAAGTTTAAAGCAGGAGCACTAAACTCATCTAAGTTGTTCTGTCAGTAGCTCAGCTCCCCCTCCCAGCACTGGGAGCTCATCTTCCACTTTCCGAGCAGTGACAGCTCATTCCGCTCCCCCTTACAGCAATGACTGAGCAGCTCAGCTCACTCTTCCCAGTTTTGATTCATCAGCTCAGCTTCCCTTGATCCCCCCCTTTCAGCAGCAGCTCACATCCCCATACTCCCCTATTCCCGCAGTGACAACAGCTCAGCTCCCCCTGCACCCCTCTCCCAGCAGTGAGATAACAGCTCAGCTCCCCCTGCACCCCTCTCCCAGCAGTGAGATAACAGCTCAGCTCCCCCTGCACCCCTCTCCCAGCAGTGAGATAACAGCTCAGCTCCCCCTGCACCCCTCTCCCAGCAGCGAGATAACAGCTCAGCTCCCCCTGCACCCCTCTCCCAGGTGACCCTGCAGTTCAGCTCACTTTTCTCACCTCTTCCAGCAACACATAGCAGCTCAGCTCCTCCTGCATGATTTTCATTTTTTTTAATGGCATTTTTTCCCCTTACTGGCCTAGTACCTAGATAAGGAAAACACGGACTTCTGTCTGCAGGGGTCCTGAGATATTAAAATATGGACATGAGTTGATATAGATGATTCCATTCTTAGTTCCATGGTCAATAATGAGACAAATGTTCACCATTGAAATGTGAAGAGATGGGCAGGCCTGGAGATTGGAGGAACTTACACCTAGCTGCCATTGAGTTTCTGCCAGGCTTGTGCTGGAGATAATATTAATCAAGCTATCACCTCCAGTCTTTAAAAGAATCCTACAGACTGCGTTACCAACACTCCATTCACACTGGGGCGGCTGTCCGCGTGGATTCGTCTGTACGAATACACGCGGAGCTGCTCTACACAGAAAAAACAATGCTCTTTAACGTGCATTGTTCAGACTATTGCAGGGAACGCGCAGAACGAAACTGCGCAGCTCCTAAAATAGTGCAAGTGCGACAATACGGTGGATTCCGCACGTTCGGGGCTATATAATAGCCGCAAATGAGTGGAATCCGTGCAGTTGTTTCATAACATTTGCGCCCCGTGCGGTCTTCCACACGGAAAACAGCGTGGGAAACGCAAACGCTATATGTGAATGGAGCCTCAGGAAGAAGAGGTTTATACACACCGAGACTCCATATTGTCTGCAGTTGTTTGTCATTTTCCAAAGATCTGAGGGATTATGGGGGTTATTCACTATTCGGCTGATCCTTCGGCCACCGGAACCGAAGGGCGGCTGTACGGGCTATTTACAGTACAGCAGCCAAAGGTGGTCGAGCGGCTCACCCAAGCCGAAGGCATATGCTTCGGCTCGACCGAGCCAAAGTGACAGCCAAAGCGGGGCCCTGCAAATGGCAGATGGGCGGAGCCAGCCCTGATCTCACAGCTGGCTCCGCCCAGTTGTAATGACAGATCAGCTGACCTGTCATTAAACAATAATAACTGGGCCGAGCCGGTCGTCTCTGCCCAGTTGTTATTCATTGGACAGGACCTGCTAGAAGACTCTAGCAGGTGGCGGCCAATAGGAAACAGTTGGGCGGAACTAGCTTTTACTGTTAGCTCTGCCCAATTGTTTTTTATTTTAATTTACATTTTATTTAAATATTTTTAATTTCGTATTTGTTATCAATTTTAAAATAATTTGGAAACTGTATTTTTTTCTCAGTCCTGTAACTGGTTTGCTATTCAGCTCGGTACCTCGGAGGTAGAGAGCAGAATTGCCAAGCCGAATGCCGCTCGGCAGCATTCGGATATTCACTCACTGCCATTCGGCCCCTGTGAGAATAGGGGCGAACGGCAGCGAGTGAGTTGCCGGAGCTTCGGCTCAGCCGATCTAGGTGTTGGATCGTCTGAGATGAGGTCCCTTTGCACTTCGGCTCAGCCAAAAATGCAGAGCATGTTTGGCTGGCTGATTTCAGCCGATGTACGGCTGAAATCAGCCGCACTGAGCCGGAGTGAATAGCCGGAGTGCCTTCGGCAGCTTTGTCAATAACCCCGTATGTTTCATCGCTAATAAAATCTAACATGTTCATTGTAGGGAAACTTCTAACCTTTTATAGTACATATGAAGGCCCGTTCTAACCTAGGCATATTGTCGCAACTGATTCACTGCGACAAAATGCTCAACCCCAGGAATCCCGTTCACACCTTTGCGTTTTGTCGCAAGCAGAGAAACACCTGTTGCGCTAATTAGTACATGAGCTACTTTGGGGCAGATTTCAGTGCAATTTGTCTCTATAGACGCAATAGAAAATGCTTGAAAAAGTGCGGTTTGATTATTTTTTTGCGCAGTATTGTGCACGTTTTACCCATTTATATGAATGTGCCAAAATCTGCTCGCAAAAGCGCGCAACTTAACGTACGTGCGCAAAAACAAGGAAAAAAAGCTAAAAAAAGACGCACGTAAAACGCGCCTAATAAATGTCACTTAGGTGTGAATGCCGCGTAAGAGTCTCCTGAGGATACAGAGTGGTATATCAAAGACTGAAAGCACACCCTGGGGACCAGCATATCAGTTATATGGGCCCTGCTGCCAGCGGTCAGGTGTTGTTTGGATTCGTTGTGATCGGGATGATGAGCTGGTGTTGGAAATCTTGACCTAGCCATCAGAATTGGGTGATGCACATAAGTCGCCCTCCAGTGGTGGCCAGCAGTATTGCAGGTTGTGGTAACTACACACAGCACTGCTTAACCCGCCGAAAGTAAGCTCTCCCCTCATTCCTCCTCTGTCATTCAAGGATCGCACTCCAGTTAGTGAGTCACTGTCAGCTGGATTAAGTTGACATCTGATGGAAGCAGTCGGATTTTAGTGTGTTTTGTTTACAGTTGTTACCTGTGTCCAGATTAGGGAACTTTCGGTCCTCGTTGCAATCTGCCAGTGTGCTGGTTGATTTCCGAGGACATGCGATGGATGGCAATACCTTGCTTGTCATCTGGCCTTCCTCATCCAGGTGACAACTGGGGTTGCCACCTGTCCAGGATTCACCCGGACAGTCCGGGTTTTGAATGCTGTGTCCGGGTTTCATGGCAGCTGAAAGCGGGACACAAGATGTCAGGCAGATAGGGGCAACCAAAATTAAGATAGGGGCTACTGGCCCCCCACTGAAAATAGTCTCCACTGTGATATTTACATATGAATGGGTGGCGCTATTTACATATGAATAAGTCATCACTCATTCTCTCAAAAAAAATTCCGTGTGTCGCTAGAGTGTTCGGGTTTTGCTGAAAGAAAAGGTGGCAACCCTAGTGACAACCTGCACAAGGAAAACACAGCATACTGTTTTGCAAGGCCCCCCACAATAAGAACCAAATGGCCCAATGCTTCTGTGACACCAGGAAATTAAATAATATCATGCTAACTTCATCCTGGGCTCAGCCATGTTGTTCAATATTCAGCGGTGTCAGGGTGCCTAGCAATACGCTGTGCAGGTTCTGAGGCAGCCATCTTGCCGCACCAATAACCCGGGCCTCGTACTGAACAGAATCCGTAATTGTTCGACTTTTTACAAAACAAAAAGTCCTCATCTGCTTCCGTCCTAAAACGCGCAGCTCAACTGATGGCGAGATCTGAGGGCCGCCGTGGGATCATCGCGGACAGTAAAAAATAATTACACTTTGCTTAACCGTCAAATGAAAAATGTGCGTTTGGACCGAAGCCCGACATTATGAGCATCCCGGGAAATATTCCCACTAATTAGGCTGAATCAATTATAGGTAGGCCGGGCGGCACTGGGAGAAATTTGGCCTTTTAGCTCTGGCGGAGGTGGAGAAATCTGCGCCCGCGTTCACTAAACTCTCCGTCTTTATTTCCTGATTCCCGGTGTCTTTATTTGTCTGTTTTGGGAAGATAAAGCTTAATTTTACAGCGCGGAGTGTTTATAACGTCATAAAACGCTCACAGGGGGGAGAGCTGAAAGGAAAATATCTTCCTTGCCATTCTGCACTTAAACAGTCGGAAACGTCAAAACACAAAGCAATTTCCCTGCAGTAATTTCACGTAAATCCGCGGCCTTCGCTCGGCGTAAGTGGTGGAAGTTCGAACGTGGGATCGCAAAGTGCCGATGAGACAGAAGCGTTGTGACACGAAGATTCCACCTCCCACAGCATGCGTTCATAGCTGTCAATGAAAACACACTTTGGCGCAGTTTGCTCTGAGTGATGTTGATAGATCGGCGTTGTCCACAGCGGGGCGGAGGACGCGGTTACGACGGTGACTGACTGTGGAGTTTCCGATTAAGTTGAATGAAAAATCTATTTTTGCACATAAAAGATTCAGAACATCCAAAGTCTGCCACAGGCGAAAACACAAGTCACCGCCGTATAACGTTACACACGGGGATTGTTTATGAAAATCGGGGGAACATTCTCTGCTGGGGAATCGTTGGTGAGATATCAATAAAGTTAGTGATTCAAAAACTGATAACTGGGATTATTCAGAAGCAGATCACTGCTTGTGAACGTAACATTCACTGTATTATAAACACAACTGTTGTCACCATCATAGATGGAGAGATCAGGACGATGAACGGCAGCTAATGTGAGAGATGCATAGAGGAATCAAGCTGGCAAAAGTGTTTTAAATATGCAGCCAATGTTGCAGCACAAGAACAGCAACTTAAAGCAAAAGTCAAGTTACAAATATAACCAATTGTTGGGAGGTCGGGGTGCGTCATGCAGTTCTCAGCTTATTTATGGCATCTAAGATGCTACGAATGGGCCTGATGCCATGAACAATTTAACTCCTGTGCCCATGTTGTATCATCATGTGGCCACCCAATGGTCAAGAGGATTCCCACATTAGGGATGGCCTAAAGCCAGTCAGAGTGGGAGATAGAGGGACAGGTTGGGGTAAAGAGTTCCAGAGGATGGGAAAGACTTGCTTGTTGCTTTATAAAGCTCGGGTCCGACTTTTGGAAACTGGTAATAAAAAAGATGAAATTTAGTGTTGAAACCTACACATGCATATAAACTCTCCTCCTCCACCGATGTGGACACACAGCCCTTTATTTCTGATTGATCCGATGGAACACGAAACGCAACATCCTCCTATTTCACTCCAAGCTGACGGAGGTGCAGAAACACAAAACAATGCGACTATTAAGTGTCATTATACACAGCGATCGCCGTCATGAGGCTAATGCATTTCTATTATGTGCCTGGAAATTAGGCTTCGCTCCAGCTGCCTGCCACTCATTCCCAGTGCAGAATTTTCCTCATGTCACAATGAAAAACTGAAAAGCAACAATTGCCGAGACCACAATACACTACAGACAAGTGTCAGGACCAGAGCTACTACACTATATACACTATAACACAACGAGTGCCGAGAGATACAATATACTACCGACAAGTGTCAGGACCAGAGCTACACTACACTATACACTATAACACAACGAGTGCCGAGAGATACAATATACTACAGACAAGTGTCAGGACCAGAGCTACACTACACTATATACCTTATAACACAACGAGTGCCGAGAGATACAATATACTACAGACAAGAGTCAGGACCAGAGCTACACTACACTATACACTATAACACAACGAGTGCCGAGAGATACAATATACTACCGACAAGTGTCAGGACCAGAGCTACACTACATTATAACACAACGAGTGCCGAGAGCTACAATACACTATAGACAAGTGTCAGGACCACAGCTACACTACACTATACACTATAACACAACGAGAGCCGAGAGATACAATATACTACAGATAAGTGTCAGGACCAGAGCTACACTACATTATAACACAACGAGTGCCGAGAGCTACAATATACTACAGACAGGTGTCAGGGCCGGAGCTACACTACAGTATACACTATAACACAACGAGAGCCGAGAGATACAATATACTACAGATAAGTGTCAGGACCAGAGCTACACTACATTATAACACAACGAGTGCCGAGAGCTACAATATACTACAGACAGGTGTCAGGGCCGGAGCTACACTACAGTATACACTATAACACAACGAGAGCCGAGAGATACAATATACTACAGATAAGTGTCAGGACCAGAGCTACACTACATTATAACACAACGAGTGCCGAGAGCTACAATATACTACAGACAGGTGTCAGGGCCGGAGCTACACTACAGTATACACTATAACACAACGAGAGCCGAGAGATACAATATACTACAGATAAGTGTCAGGACCAGAGCTACACTACATTATAACACAACGAGTGCCGAGAGCTACAATATACTACAGACAGGTGTCAGGGCCGGAGCTACACTACAGTATACACTATAACACAACGAGAGCCGAGAGATACAATATACTACAGATAAGTGTCAGGACCAGAGCTACACTACATTATAACACAACGAGTGCCGAGAGCTACAATATACTACAGACAGGTGTCAGGGCCGGAGCTACACTACAGTATACACTATAACACAACGAGAGCCGAGAGATACAATATACTACAGATAAGTGTCAGGACCAGAGCTACACTACATTATAACACAACGAGTGCCGAGAGCTACAATATACTACAGACAGGTGTCAGGGCCGGAGCTACACTACAGTATACACTATAACACAACGAGAGCCGAGAGATACAATATACTACAGATAAGTGTCAGGACCAGAGCTACACTACATTATAACACAACGAGTGCCGAGAGATACAATATACTACAGACAGGTGTCAGGGCCGGAGCTACACTACAGTATACACTATAACACAACGAGTGCCGAGAGATACAATACACTACAGACAAGTGTCAGGACCGGAGCTACACTACACTATACACTATAACACAACGAGTGCCGAGAGATAAAATATACTACAGACAAGTGTCAGGACCGGAGCTACACTACACTATACACTATAACACAACAAGTGCCGAGAGATACAATACACTACAGACAAGTGTCCGGACCAGAGCTACACTACACTATACACTATAACACAACGAGTGCCGAGAGATACAATATACTACAGACAAGCGTCAGGACCGGAGCTACCTAACACTATAACACAAAGAGTGCCGAGAGCTACAATACACTATAGACAAGTGCCAGGACCAGAGCTACACTACACTATACACTATAACACAATGAGTGCCGAGAGCTACAATACACTATAGACAAGTGCCAGGACCACAGCTACACTACACTATACACTATAACACAATGAGTGCCGAGAGATACAATATACTACATATTATAATACAGCAGGTACTGGGACCGGAACTACACTGTCATGAACAGGAGTACACTATAACACAATGAGTGCCAGAACTACACTATACTATACACTAGACTCATGCATAGCTGAAAATATTGTTTCGTTTTTCTTTCGTTACTATTCAGATTTTTGTTTTCTGAAATTTGGATCTGTTCGATATTCATTATCTAACATTAGTGGACAGGTACTGAATAGAAGAAAGAGCACGGTTTCACACCCCAATAGTATAAACTAGAAAAAAGACAAATAAACCCACTTTCCGGTATGCAAATCCAAAAAGGGGGAGATTATATTTTTTTATGTATATTTTTATTTACATATATACAATTTTTATTTATTTATTTATTATTAATATTATTTTTTCTTATGGTTTTTGGATTCACTGGATTAACTAGTTTAATCTAATTTTAAATTGAATGCTCACTTTCTATTACGTATCACTGTTATCACATACATACCCAATTTAATCACGCCATTAACACAATCGTTAAATTACATTCTTCTATACACCATTCATTTATACTTTTTTCATTTTCATTTATTCATCACACTATTACAATTGTTATATAACTGACTACAACATTGATTCATTACCACGCTGGTTGCTCACTATACTCATGTTATATACATTTCAGCTGTGCCTTTGTGAGCACTATGCGTCATCCCTGCCTTTGCTTGTCTCTGCTACCGGTATATTTTGTCTCCAGGCATGACCCTCCCATGTGATGTCTGCCTGTGGATTGAGGGTTTGGTCGGTTCTTCCTTCATCACCTTCTATTTTCTTTTGACCGATTGGCAGATTACTCCACGCAAGCTTGCAGGTGCATATCAGTGGAAATGTGTTTGCATTTTATATTGTATAAATTGTATGTAACCAATATATACAGTATTTGGATGTGCTCTTTACCTGTTGGCCTTATGTATATGTTTCAAAGAATTACTCTGAGTGAAATAATTTTATGTTATGTGTAATATATATATATGTGTACATTATTATTTTTTACCGTTTAATTTATTGTTGATGTGGTTATTAATACAACACATTTGGATCGGTTCTCTTCTTAGGACTTAAACATCTCCCTGAGGAAGCCCCATTGGGCGAAACATGTTGGGGAATTTGGAAGAACCAGTGCTTCCACTCTTCTTTTTTTTTAAAAACAACAATGTGTCTCATCAATCCAAACCGATTTTTCTATTGTGTCTTTTAAGATAATATTCTTTGAATTTATTTCCTAATAAATGACTCTACTTTTTATTAAATTGAGAGAGCATTAGTTTTTTTAAAGCCCCTCCCCCTTTTTGGATTTGCATACCTGAAAGTGGGTTTATTTGTCTTTTTCCTGTTCGATATTCAGAATTCTACTCAAGAAATTAAACAAAGGGGTAGAGCAAGTCGTGACGTTCCAGGACTTGTTCCGCCGCTTTGTTTACATTCCGTGACAGCTTTCGTTCCCCTAATGGAATGTAAATAAAGGGGCGGGACATGTCCAGTGAGATCATGATTTGCTCCATCCCTTTGTTTACATTCAGGAGCACAGCTGTCAATAGCGGCGAGAATTCGTCTGGTTCGGAGATGGAGGTGGGGGGGAGGGGGGGTTTCGTCGAGTAGACGTGCAGCATCGTGATTGATGGGGATCTACAGTGATGGACGACGTGATTGACATTGATGGTGTGTTGTTGTTTTTTTGGAATAAAGGACATGTCAAAAACTGTGTCATGGTTTTTTTTTTAAATAAAGGACTTTACAAACTGGTATAGTGTGTTTATTTACTATTTTACTGTGTATTCGGGGAATGAGTAGGGGTAATAACAACCCATTACCAATCCCCAAGCGGGGGGCGACATCTGGGAATGAGGCCCTTGTCCTCATAAACATGGGGACAAGGTGCTTTGCCAGGGGGTCCCCCCTGCCAAAGCACCCTCCCCATGTTGAGAGCATGTAGCCTAGTATGGTGCAGGAGAGGGCGACGCACAATAGTGACCAGCCGCCTAGAATTGACTCACACAAATCTAGGCGGCTGGTCACACATAGGCAGATACAACTCTTGCATGAAGTCTATTGAACTCTAGGGGTTGTGGAGCAAACTAGTGATTCAGCAGACAGTTCTGAGATTCCCCAAGCTGTCTTGCAAGCTAGAATCCTGCCGTGATCACTTTTCACAAACACACCAGACTTAGGGTAGCTTGCCCCACCACCTGCACTTTGTCAGAAAGTCAGCTAAGCACCCCCTCCCCCGGTCCCCTACTATCATTGGAGAAAGTGAGTGTGCACCAGCTGCAGTCTCTGTTGGCAGTCGCGTTCCCCCTGAGGGAGGAACGGAAGTGGCCGTGTCTGGGGGTGTGTCTGTGCCACTGCACAGCTCCTGGACTGCTGGACTACTTTGCTGGGATGATGGCAGTACGGTGATTCTGGCAAGGCTGGAGCCCTGGCAGAGGAGATGGTGAGGATCTGGCTTGGGGGCTCAGAGCTGTCATGGTTTATTGGTGTACACAGGCTGGTGATGCCATATGCTGCACTGTGTGTGGGCGGTGTGGTGGCTTGTGGTGATAGAATAGTAATATAGAAGACCCCACCTCTGTATTTAAAATAGTGTTAAACTCTTAAACTTAATGAATCCAGATCAAACAAATATACATTGTCCATTGCCCAATCTCCAATTCTTTCAGCTCAGCTTCCCTGAACTTCCTGTCCAGTACAAGATCACAAGGGAGAGAGCTATCTTGCACAGCATTCCATCTACTAGCCTGGAGAAGGGAGGAGTGGTTAGCAGGAAGGAGGGGAGTGATTTGGCTTGCTGTGTTTGAGGAGACACACACACACAAGGGTGGCTCCTTAGGACCCTGCAAGGAAAGGAGCCACCCTAAAACAGGATAACATGGTCAGTGCTCAGCGGATCAGCTGATTCTGCAGGAAACTAAAACTTTTAAACATTAAGGAGCGGCATCCATTGTAAGTGATTTAATAAGCATTTAAAATAGCTTAAAAGCGCTGTGGCTTCAATAGAAATTTAATGTTACAGTATCATCTCCTCTTCAGAACTGTAAGACAAGGTGATATCAGTGGAGCATCAATCTGCTGATGCTCAGGCTGACTCCGACAAAAATAATCATGATAATGTTAATTCAGGATTGTGGTAGAATTTATGGCAG
>NW_017306694.1:7958-11748 GCF_000935625.1 Nanorana parkeri | reverse complement strand
GGGGGGGGGGGGTGTTTAGGGTAATTTACTAGGGAGAATCAAAAAGTAAAGGCAAAATACATTTAAAGGATTTTTTATAGAAGTCCACATAGTCCCCATGCAAGATGGTGCTTCTGTATTCATGAAGAGAAGAAGCTTTTCAGCTGCTGAAGCCTGGTGTCTACTGTGAATCAAGGAGGGCCTACTGTGGAACAAAAGGGGTCTACTGTGGATCTACTGTGGATCAAAAAGGGTTTACTGTGCATCAAGGAGGGCTTACTTTGGAACAAAGAGTGTCTACTGTGGATCAAAGAGGGCCTACTGTAAATCAAGGGCCTATTATGGAACAAATGGTTCTTCTGTGGATCAAAGAGGATCTATTGTGGATCAAAGATGGACTATGGTGGAGCAAATAGGGTCTATGGTGCAACAAATATGGGCTACTGTGGATCAAAAAGGGTCCACTGTGGAACAAACAGGGTCTACTGGGGAACAAAGAGGGCCTATATGGATCCAAGATGGTCTACTGTAAATCAAAGTGGGTCTACTGTGGAACAAAATGGTTCTTCTGTGGATCAAAGAGGATCTACTGTGGAATCTGAGGTGAACCTGCAACTACAGAGCTCCTTCTTCCTTTGCTCTCTAGGTCTTAAAGCTTCACCTATGTCTCGCCGGGGACAATTCCCAGCAATTTGTAAAGTTTGCAAATCTCAAACTTTTGACTTAAAGCAGTGCAGGTTATCCTCCAGAAATAGAAAACACCTTTAAGACAGTGTGTGGCCTTTGGCCCCGGTCAGCTGAGTCACAAAAGAAAATGGTTTTAAGGAATGGGTAACCCGGCCCTTTTTCTATAAACAGGTGATCTCACGGCAGCCATATTGTCATTCTGTGTTGTTGGGAAGAGGTGACAATTCTATGTAGAGACAGATTTTCTTTCTTTCTTTCTTTCTTTCTTTATCTATTATTTTTTTTCTAAAAGTTCTGAATAATGGTAAAGGTTCTGAAAAATAATATACAGTATAATTAATATTGATATACAGTACTATATAACTCTTGAAGTTCAGCAGGTGGGCACAGAGAGTGACTCCTGGCTAATGATTGTCCCGGGACGGTCATCCTCTCTCTCTGCCGTTATCATTCAAGGTTCCAACGTTTGGCATCCATCCAGATGAGGATTTGCGCCCTTGATGTCAGGTGACCTCTGATCAGTTGGGATCTGTCCACTTAACAAGTCAGAGAGGGATTTGGCTGCGGGCATGTAATGCTTTGTGTCAGGTAGTGGAGCCGTAAGCCCGAGATTATCCTGTAAAGAGGGCCTGTCTCCATCCTCTTATGTCTTAGCGAGGCCAGGATACGGGAGAGGGACAGCAGACGCACTGACATAGGGGAATAGTTAGGCTCTGGATTGCGCAGCCATGCCTCTGAGCAGATCCCTCTCCGTCACGTCTCTGAATGGCCTGCCGCAGGGGGATGAAGAGGACCTGCCTATTGAGGATCTGTTGCTCTTCGAGATCTCCTGGGAAGTCACCAATAAAGGTTGGTAAGGACTGTTTTCATCAGGGGGATCAGGAATACATCCTTTCACTGTGACCAGGAGTCATTTTTTGTGGTTGTTACCAAAATGGCTCTGGGCTAAAGGATTTAAGGGATTTTTTTTCCACTTTTTTCATAGATTCTTTGACCCTCTTTGTTCCACAATAGACCTCCTTTGCTCAACAGTAGACCCTCTTTGATCCACGGTAGACTCTCCTTGATCCACAGAAGACCCTCTTTGTTCCACAGTAGACCCTCTTTGATCCACAGTAGACCCTCTTTATTCCACAATAGACCCTCTTTGATCCACAGTAGACTCTATTTGATCCACTGTAGACCCTCTTTGATCCACAGTAGACTCTATTTGATCCACAGTAGACTCTATTTGATCCACAGTAGACCCTCTTTGTTCTAAACTAGGCCATCTTTGATCCATAGCAGACCCCCTTTGATCCTAAATAGACCCTCTTTAATCCAGAGTAGACTCTATTGGATTCACAGTAGACCCTCTTTATTCCACAATAGACCCTCTTTGATCCACAGTAGACGCTCTTTGTTCTAAAGTAGGCCATCCCATCTCTGATCCCACATAGACCCTTTTTATTCCACGGTAGGTCCTCATTGATCCACAGTAAATCTCTTTTGATCCACAGGGCCAAAGGGACCCAAAGAGATAAGTGATTGCATTTATAGTACAAAAACATAATAAAACATAAATGTTATACCAGAATCAACTTATATGGGTAACACAGCTCCATTTCGGGCAATTTAGATCCAAATGGCTCCATGTATCAAAGCTTCCTCTATTACCTAACAGCAACCAATTAGATCTGAACTTTCCCTCTCCACTTGCATCTCTCCCTTTCAGGATTGAATGTTACTGGATGGCTTGTTTAGTTAGAAAAAAAACTTCTTAGAGTGGAATTTAGTAAAAGTATAAACATATCAATATGTTTTTTATATCTAGAAAAAAGGACATCAGTTGTGTGTAAGAAAAGAACACTGACTATCAGTATAGGAAGGGTTCTTTACAGTAAGAGCACTGCATGAGCTGCTAATGGAAAACCAGAAACAGAGCGTGAAGAACAAATAACCTTTATACAACTGTATAATGGTTGCCAGCTGTCTTGGGGTTTGAAAATAATTTTTACCCCCATGGGGAAAAAGTTTTGCCTGTGGGGGTTGTTTTAACTTCTGTTGAACTAAAACTGCCAGAGATTATTAGAGCCTAATTGTAATGAAAAGAAGTCTATACCTTTAAGACTGTAAAAGAAATGAGGTCCTGGTGAGCACAGCATGCTGGGGTTTGTAGTTCCCCAGCAGCTAGAGATCTTCAGACTGTCCCTTGTGTAGTTAATAGATGAACTGAGGCTGCCATACACCTGGGAGGTCAGGAGGAGGCTCCCCATTGTGGCCCCAGTGGGTTAATCATTGCTCAGATCTGTTTATTGGCTGCAAAGTTGAAATTAAGGGGTAAAAGTTATCGACAACAGCAGTCAGTTGACAGAGAAGCCAGGAGGCCAAAGTACATTGAGGTCAGGGCCTCCAAGTTTTAAAGAGAAACACTGATCAATGGATAGACACAATGCAGTATGCGCAGTGAATGACCTGTGTCTGGGTGCTGTAGTACCTCATATAAACACTAGATGGCAGTACACCACCACTGGATAAGATGGAGGTTTAATGGCTGTACAATACACTGTAGTGTAAAACTAAAACCTCTACAGTAGCATCAACTCTATTCAAGACAAAGTACATCGACCCACAAAGAGCATCAAGCCAGCAATCAGATGCCATTGTTCTGGCTGTACTAAACGGATGAAAGCTGAAATCAGGCTGCAATCCGCCAGTCAGCGCTGGAGGATCGGAGCCGGGAGGGGGGGAATCCAGTCCCTCCCCTGTCACGGCAGAGAGCTATGACAGGATCAAGAGGTGAGTGAACGCCGATATGTGTTCGCTCACTTCCCGATCTACTGAGCCCACCTGTGACAGTCTCATTGTCACGGGTCGGCAAAAACGATGAGGATGAGTGAAAATCACTCACCTCATAGTTCTCCTTTAAAGATGTTAGACCAGGGGTGGCCAACTCCGGCCCTCCAGCTGTTGTGGAACTACAAGTCCCATGAGGCATTGCAGGACTGACAGCCACAGGCATGACTCCCGGAGGCAAAGGCATGGTATTATTTGTAGTTAAAGCACAGCTGGAGCGCCAGAGTTGCCCACCTCTGTGCTGGGGAAACAAGAAAAAAGTATTTTTCTGCTACATAAAGATGGGAGG
>NW_017306694.1:4970-7894 GCF_000935625.1 Nanorana parkeri | reverse complement strand
GACAAGGTTATTTAGTGGATTGAAGGGCAATTAACATGCATTATAGCTTAGTGAATTCAGCCTATTGCCAGTGCCGCCAATCAGCCTCCAGAATTACAAGGTGGCAGGTCCAGGCTGTGATCCTTATACAGGTGACACAGGTACTCTTATATGTGTACAGGTGACAGGTACTCTTATATGTGTACAGGTGACAGGTACTCTTATATGTGTACAGGTGACAAGTACTCTGATATGTGTACAGGTGACAGGTACTCATTGACCGTTTACATTACAAGGTTATTTAGTGGATTGAAGGGCAATTAACATGCATTATAGCTTAGTGAATTCAGCCTATTGCCAGTGCCGCCAATCAGCCTCCAGAATTACAAGGTGGCAGGTCCAGGCTGTGATCCTTATACAGGTGACACAGGTACTCTTATATGTGTACAGGTGACAGGTACTCTTATATGTGTACAGGTGACAGGTACTCTTATATGTGTACAGGTGACAAGTACTCTGATATGTGTACAGGTGACAGGTACTCATTGACCGTTTACATTGCCTTAAACCAGAACCACTTTTTCCTTTTCTGTGTCTCCTTCCAGTCGGCGGGATCTACACAGTGATCCAGTCTAAAGCCAAGATCACGGCGGACGAATGGGGGGAGAATTACTTCATGATGGGCCCGTACTACGAGCACAACGTCAAGACGCAGGTGGAGATCTGCGACCCCCCCGGGGTGGCCATCAGGAAGGCAATGGATTCGCTGCAGGCTCAGGGCTGCCAGGTAGTGAGATCTCCGACAACGCTAATCTGCTGTCAGAGGATTACCGCCCCTCTTAACACTTGGACAGTTTTGTATTTTCAGGGGATAAAGTCAATCAAAAAGTCAGGAAATCCTATTACATCTCCTTCCTGAGCGCTGATCCAATTACCCACAATGCCCTGAGTCCTTCATCAAGGCCTGCCTTTCCTCTCAGTGCCTGATGGCTGACTGTTATATGGCGCCCATGCAAAATGAATGTATGGTGAACAAAGGAGCCCCCCGCTCCCCATCTATGTCTACCGGTCCCAGACTGCTCAGATTTAGGCAGCTGAGGTCTCTGGTTTTATAAGTTAGACGCAGCTTTAAAGCAAATCTGTACTGATATCTCAGGGGTGGGGGGGCGGCCATAGCGTCCCAGGTTGCTAAGAGCTCTTAGCAACCTGTGACGCTCTGTGCGGTGACAACCAACTCACTGACGTCAACGGTCACCAGGAGCTAGAGGGATGCTCTGGCTTGAGTCCCGCCTAGCTCCTGGCAACCAGTGACGTTGGTGAACTGGGTGGACGCCGTACAGAGCCGCTGGCATCGTGATCCAGCGTCCTCTTGCCCCATCAGGTAATGGTCAGTGGTGCACCTCCAACCCCCAACAATGACATCTCTTCATGTGCGATTTACCTAGGGAAAGCCCTGGATCTACCAACAACTAGAGATTGTATTGTTTATGTGGCTCATACTGCACAGATCTGGTAGATATAAAGGAGATTGGACAGATATTGTAACATCAGATGTGTGCGTTGGTCTTTGCACAATACAGAAGCTATTGGACCAGCATGGCAGCCAAAGTACCACTATTTCCAGAAGCAGTGGTCAGCAATGGCTGCCTCCATGCGTTGTCACTACAGGTTTCCTTTAATGGTTCCTCATCGCTGGCAAGTAGAGCTAAATGCTGGCAGATTCTGTAATTATCGGCACAGAAGCTGTCATCGGTGCCTGACTATTGATCTCCTTCCTCATCATTTACAGGGATGAGAGGACTCATTTGGATTCAATTGGTTATGCAGCAAAATTACATTCACATGCACTTTAAAATAAAGTGTGCTTATCCTTTTTGTCCCCCAACCCTGACCTAAATGATCCAACCCTCCCCCTCTGCAAATCCATACTTACAGAGATGCAACGGGCAGGGTTCAGGTTTTGTTCATATCCACAGCTCAGCTGCACTTCTCCCTCTGCTGGCCGTAACTGCACATTACAGCCCCATAGACTTCTATAGGACCTACAGTATGTCCTGCAGGGAGATGGACTGTACATGGGCAGGAGAGGGACACTTGCAGGGCTGGAAGTCAACAAACAGTGACCCTTGGATCTCCGTATAGATCTGAATAGGGTGATGGTGGGGTCATTTAGGTCAGGGGAGAGGAGCAAAAAGAACAGGTGCACTTGGTCCTAAAGTACACTCATTCTTTAAATTTCATCCCAAATATCCTCACATTTCACCATGTGAACTGCAAAATGTGTTCAATAAAACTAGAACACCTGACTTTGTTTATAAACAATGTATTGAGGTTAGCATTAGGGTTAGGGTTCATTTCTGTTCTTCAATATCTAACATCCTTTTCCAAGCTAATAAAACAGCTATAAGGAGCCTTTGTAACCCTCAGGAGCCATTTCAGTCCATTGTACTCCTAAAAAACAGAAAAAAAACACCTTAAAGCACAGGTACAAGCAATTGCTTTATAAAAAAATAGGAGAGTCCCCCAGCAGGTGCTTAACAAGTATTTCCGGCTTTATCCAATCCATGCTGCCTCATGCAGTAATTCAGTTCTGCCACAAGATGTCCTCAGTCTTAGCAAGACTAAGGACATACTGTGAGTGTCGGGTGTTATAGACCTGCCCCATGGCTCCCTGCAATGATGCTGAGAGCAGTGCTGGCTTCATCTGATTGGCACCACTATATGTGTGACCAAGGATTGCCCATTGACTTTTGCATATGGAAAGTCTTCTCCACAGTAAGAGCTGTGAAAATGTAAAATAGACTTCCACAGGAGGGAGTTCTACTCAAATCTTCGTGCTTGGAAGTGTTTCTCAATGCACAGAATATAATCGAATATTAATATTTATAAACAATAACACTAAAAATTGTCACTACGAAGAGTATTCAATCCCCTCTCCTCTCCTC
>NW_017306694.1:3081-4945 GCF_000935625.1 Nanorana parkeri | reverse complement strand
CCCCCCCCCCCCCCCCCCCCCATCTCTCTCCCTTTGTCTGCTCTCTCTCTCCCCCTCTCTTCTCCCTCTCTCTACTCCCTCATGGGTGTGTTTTGTCTTTCAGGTGTATTTCGGCCGATGGCTGATAGAGGGGAGTCCGTATGTTCTGCTGTTTGATATTGGTTCAGCCGCCTGGAATTTGGACCGCTGGAAAGGGGATTTCTGGGAGGCATGTAGTGTGGGAATTCCCTTCAGTGACCGTGAAGCCAATGACGCCTTAATATTCGGGTCCCTTGTGGCATGGTTCCTGAAAGAGGTACAGTGGGCATTTCACGTCGAAAAATCATTTTGGTGTTAAATGTTTTTTTTATATGCAAATTGATGAAAAGAAATCTTCCGTTAGCTAAGGCCGATCTTCTATATATACACTATACATCAGTGCCAAAACACTGCACAACATACATTGCCTGGGACATGTGAGAGCAGGTTAGTTTCTCACATCCCTGTCGTGTCCTCTACAGCGATTTTTCCCCCCTGGCAAGTTCTCACCAGTGGCCGATTGCAAGTATGTCATGCTTACGCACACCAAAACTTCAACACTTGGGGTTTATTCATAAACAATTTGCAGGGCCATTCATCCTCCAGAGCTCTGTGAACGTTCGTTCTGTGTGACTCGAGGCAAAAACGAATGGTTTTAGTATACAGGTGAAACTCGAATAATTAGAATATCGTGCAAAAGTAATTGCAGTAAGTGCTGCAAAAGGGGCCCAAACCAAGTACTGAGTACATATGCATGCTTGTACTTTTCAGAGGTCCGATATTGTTCTATGTACAATCCTTGTTTTATTGATTGCATGTAATAATCTACTTTTTTGAGGTTGTGGATTTGGGGTTCTTGGGGTTTTCATGAGCTGTAAGCATCACAATTATGACAAATCACGGCTTGAACTATCTTGCTTTGCATGTAATGAGTCTATCTCGTATATTAGTTTCACCTTTTAAGTTGCATTAGTGAAATAAATGAACTTTGCACGATATTCTAATTATTTGAGTTTCACCTGTACATATTTTCTTGCTTGAATGTAATGTAATACCAAATGACGGCCACTAGATGGAGCTGAGGAGGCTAAGAAATAAATACTTATTTCCTATGCTGCTCGGCTCCATCTAGTGGCCATATTGCGGTATTACATTATGTTGCATTTGACCTGAAAAGAAAATATACTGGCGCTTATCTTCCCACGTCAGACTTTTACAAAGCGGAGAATTCTCAGAGAATTGGAGAATTATTTCACTGACCTTTTATAGATTCTCCTCACATCCTCTCCAGCCATGGTGGGTGTCCATTGTTGTATTACCTGGAGCTTCTCCATGCTATATGGTGCCGCTATATGAATAATCTCCTGTGATTTCCTCAGCTGACGGATCAGTTCCAGGACAAACCCAATATCATCGCTCATTTCCACGAGTGGCAGGCCGGAGCCGGATTGATTTTCTGTAGGAATCGGAAGCTTCCCGTCGCCACCATCTTTACCACCCACGCCACCCTGCTGGGCAGATACCTGTGTGCCGGCAACGTGGACTTTTATAACCGGCTGGACCAGGTAAGGGGGGTCCTCCATGAGGAAGGGTTTGGGGGGCACATTTCACTGTCATTGTAATCCAATAGCCTTACTGACACCTCCCCTGAGGAGACCACTCCCAATAGTTGTCACTGACACCTTCCCTGAGGAGTCCACTCCCAATAGCCTTACTGACACCTCCCCTGAGGAGACCACTCCCAATAGTTGTCACTCTCTCATCTCTCTTTCCTCTCTCTCATCTCTCTTTCATCTCTCTCCTCTCACCCCCCCCCCTCATCTCTCACCCTCTGTGTGCTCTCTCT
>NW_017306694.1:0-2706 GCF_000935625.1 Nanorana parkeri | reverse complement strand
GCTCTCTCTGATCTCTCATCCTCTCATCTCTCTTTCCTCTCTCTCATCTCCCCCCACTGACACCTCCCCTGAGGAGTCCACTCCCAATAGCTAAATTGTGTGTATCTTCCTGCACTCCTTACCGGATCTCCTAGGAGATGATGTCTGTAAAAGGGTGCCTGTAGCGACCACAGAGGCACCGTGTAGTCAAGTAGTAATTCCAAAAGATGTCACCAGCACTCCAAAAGTAGATTCAATATATTTTAATGACAACGGTCATTCAAAATCACAAGTACTTTCGGGGCCACGTTGGGTCCCCGTCATCAGGCTCAGAAAATTTCTTTTGGACATCTTTTGGAATCACTCCCAATAGCTGTCACTGCCACCTCCCCTGAGGAGACCACTCCCAATAGCTGTCACTGACACCTCCCCTGAGGAGTCCACTCCCAATATCCTTACTGACACCTCCCCTGAGGAGTCCACTCCTAATAGCTGTCACTGACACTTCCCCTGAGGAGACCACTCCCAATAGCTGTCACTGACATCTCCCCTGAGGAGACCACTCCCAATAGTTGTCACTCTCTCATCTCTCTTTCCTCTCTTTCATCTCTCTCCCCCCCCTCATCTCTCACTGAGGAGACCACTCCCAATAGCTGTCACTGACTCCTCCCCTGAGGAGACCGCTCCCAATAGTTGTCACTGCTACCTCCCCTGAGGAGACCACTCCCAATAGTTGTCACTGCCACCTCCCCTGAGGAGACCACTCCCAATAGTTGTCATTGACACCTTCCCTGAGGAGACCACTCCCAATAGCTGTCACTGACTCCTCCCCTGAGGAGACCACTCCCAATAGTTGTCACTGCCACCTCCCCTGAGGAGACCACTCCCAATAGTTGTCATTGACACCTTCCCTGAGGAGACCACTCCCAATAGCTGTCACTGACTCCTCCCCTGAGGAGTCCACTCCCAATAGCTGTCACTGACACCTCCCCTGAGGAGTCCACTCCCAATAGCTGTCACTGACACCTCCTCTGAGGAGTCCACTCCCAATAGCTGTCACTGACACCTCCCGTGAGGAGTCCACTCCCTGTGATATTTAAATTAGTTGTAACATCACTGCCATGATTGAATACAGCATGAGATTCATAGCAGAAAGCAGATGGAGCATGAGCCTGCCAGTACATGAGCATTTACAGGGCCACTCTGCTCAATACCGTTACTGCATTGTTTGGTGTATGCTGGAGAGGTAAACCCCCTGACAGTTTCTTAAGCTATCCATGGGCCGGCGTTTGGTGTGTGAGTTGTGCGGTCACACAGGGCGCTAGTCGGATAACACCGGTCGCTATGACACAAGCTGCAGGCAGTGCCGGATTCCCCACAAGGCGGCAGGGAGTAGAGGGGTGGCACAGCCTGCAGCTTCACCTCGGATCCCCGCTGTTCTCCCCGCATGTAAGGACAGAGTCAACAGGGATCCAAGGAGAGCGCTGCAGCCGGCGGGGGAGGTATGGGGCAGAGGAGAGTGCGCTGACTGTGAGGAAGGCCATGCAGCTGTCATCCTGTCACTTTCAGGATGACAGCCGAGCGTGTTCAGAACAAACACTGGAGTGATCAGCTGATGCCTCCAATGTTTGTAAACAAACTAGGGATGCATAGTACTACTGTGTCCCCAGTTGTGAATGAACAGGAAATGCTTTACATCACTTCCTGTTCATTCATTAATTTCTGAATGGGTGGAAACAGCTTAGCTCAGTACAAAGGCTTCTATCCTCTATCATCTATCCGATTGGACGCTCAGATTGCAAAGTACAGATTGGGTAAGTTAAAGATTGTCCAATCTGATTTTCCAATCTGATCGTCCAATCTGATTGGGCCAATCAGATTGGACCAATTTGATTGGACCAATTAGATTGCCCAATCTGATTGAACCAATCAGATTGAACCAATCAGATTGGACCAATCAGATTGGACCACTTAGATTGGCCCAATTAGATTGGCCCAATCTGATTGTTCCAATCAAATTGGGCCAATTTGATTGGCACAATCTAATTGGTCCATAGACCAATCAAATTGGGTCAATCTTATTGGTACAACCAGATTGGTCCAATTGATTGACCCAACTAGATTGGCCCAATTAGATTGGTACAATCAGATTGGACCAATCAGATTGGACCATTTTTGATTGGTCCAATTGATTGGCCCAACTAGATTGGCCCAATTAGATTCGTACAATCAAATTGGCCCAATTAGATTGGTCCAATCGAATTGGTCCAATTTGGTTTGACCAATCTGATTGGTCCAATTAAATTCGTCCAATCTGATTGGACGGTCTGATTGGTCCAATTGTTAGCTTAATTATTATTTATTAGCTCCATAGACAAAAGCAGTGCCTAACTTTTCCAATAGCTAAAGTGAGAACACTGAAGATGGGTGGGAGCTGAGCCAGGACAGGGAGAGCTATCAGGATCAGGGCTTGACTAATGCTGGCCACGCACCATACAATCTCATTGTACAATTTCTGTACACTCTCCATTCGATTTAACAAAACTATGTAATATATGAGGACAATCCATCCAATCAGAATCCGATCACACAGTCACCCGGTCACACAGTCAGTCAGTCACACAGTCAGTCAAACAGTCACGCAGTTAGTCACACAATTAGTCACACAGTCAGACAGCCACACAGTCAGTCAGTCAGTCACACAGTCAGTCAAACAGTCAGTCACAC
>NW_017306693.1:1209406-1236905 GCF_000935625.1 Nanorana parkeri | reverse complement strand
TCTCCTGCACATACTGCCTGCTAATATACCCTCCACACTCCACTCCTGCACCTACTGCCCACTGTCACACCCTCCACACTCCTCTCCTGCACATACTGCCTGCCAACATACCCTCCACACTCCTCTCCTGCACATACTGCCCGCTAACATCCCCTCCACCCTCCTCTCCTGCACATACTGCCCGCTAACATCCCCTCCACCCTCCTCTCCTGCACATACTGCCCGCTAACATCCCCTCCACCCTCCTCTCCTGCACATACTGCCCGCTAACATCCCCTCCACCCTCCTCTCCTGCACATACTGCCCGCTAACATCCCCTCCACCCTCCTCTCCTGCACATACTGCCCGCTAACATCCCCTCCACCCTCCTCTCCTGCACATACTGCCCGCTAACATCCCCTCCACCCTCCTCTCCTGCACATACTGCCCGCTAACATCCCCTCCACCCTCCTCTCCTGCACATACTGCCCGCTAACATCCCCTCCACCCTCCTCTCCTGCACATACTGCCCGCTAACATCCCCTCCACCCTCCTCTCCTGCACATACTGCCCGCTAACATCCCCTCCACCCTCCTCTCCTGCACATACTGCCCGCTAACATACCCTCCACACTCCACTCCTGCTGTCATATCCTATGCATTTCTCTCCAGCACATACCACCCACTGTCGTACCCTATTAATTTCTATCATGCACATACAACCAAATGTCACACGTTATAAATTTGCTTCCTGCATATACTGCTTACTATCATACCCTATGCATTTCTCTCCTGCATATATTGTCCACTATTATACCCTATGCATTTCTCTCCTGCATATACTGCCTACTATCATACCCTATGCATTTCTCTCCTGCATATACTGCCTACTATCATACCCTATGCATTTTTCTCCTGCACATACTGCCCACTTTCATACCCTATGCATTTCTCTCCTGCATATACTGCCCACTATTATACCCTATGCATTTCTCTCCTGCATATACTGCCTACTATCATACCCTATGTATTTCTCTCCTGCACATACTGCTTACTATCATACCCTATGCATTTCTCTCCTGCACATACTGCCCATTGCCATATCCTTCACACTGCTGTCTATTATTATTATTATTATTTTTAAGATTGATAGGCTGGTGCCAATTATGGAGTCCTTTCATTTACTTGTTGACTATTTTTGCGTCAAACTTTGAGAAAGCAGACAAGTAAGCATTTGATTGCATTTGGAACTTGTACTTTAAGACAAATATTCATTGAATCTTGAATCCACTGTGCCCTTAATGAGAACTAGTATCCCATTTCCTGCAGATGCAACCATAATGCACATATACCCCTGCGTTAATATGTACTGCTGTAACATACGATAAAATGAACATCATCGCAAAGCAGTAGTGTGAACGATCCCTAATGCAAACCTGGGCTGGGAGATATGTCACCAGCAACCAAACTGCCTTTGTGACACGGCCCTAAGGGCTTACAATTTGAAGTCAATGGGAGAAATGTAATGAAAAGCACTGGGACAGCATGACAACATCAATAGTCACACGGCAGCTGGTGATCTACTGGACAAACAAAATAAAACCACATGATGATAATAACCGTATCATGATATCTGCATGTAATGTAATTTCAATTCTTTAATGTTACTCTTAAACAGATGAGGCTGCCACTAGTACAAGATGTCATTATTGCTTTATTTGCCTTTATTGAGCAGCATTAGAAGACGGTCAACAAACTGTCATAGAACTGTGATTGATATTGGGAGTCACATACCTCATTCCTCTCATCCACATCCTTGCATTTGTCCAACAGAGTTTTCAGAACAGCAATGTTGCCCTCTTCCACATAGGCCAACAGGTTCTGAGGCCCCAGTCCGGCCATGATCTCGGTCTACGTTTACAGTTAGACAACCTGGGAATAAAACAATCACATGTAGGTGGACATAAGAAGAAAGAGCAGAATGTGTGCAAGAGAGTAAATAATACATTATTCATTAACCACGACAAGCTAAAACGTAAATGTCAGCAAACAACAAACTAAGAAAATGAGTGGAAGGTGCACACTCCTGAAATGATGCATGGTACCTCTGTCCGGCATCCCACCCAGCTCAGCAACATCACTGGTAGCCAGGAGCTGGGCAGGATGCCAGCCACAACATCCAGCTCCGCTCCTGGCAACCAGCAATGTCAGTGAACTGGGAGGAGAAGTAAATCACCAGCACTCAGCGATATAGTTCAATATGTCCATTTATTGGACAAAGACGTCACAATAGTCAGAGCCGGCTCTGACTATTGTGACGTCTTTGTCCAATAAATGGACATATTGAACTATATCGCTGAGTGCTGGTGATTTACTTCTCTTCGTGTTTGCACAGCGCCATCCGTGATTGTTACTGCGAGCACCATCTTCTTTATTGGCCTTGACTGCTGCAAGGTGTGCGGAGGGCTCCCCCATCTATCCACGAGTGAACTGGTGATCATAGGTACACTGCACAGAAATAGAACGCTACATATTCCCAATATAAACTGAGCAAAACTTATATAATACAATTCTTTTACACACTAAGAGCCTTCAGAGGTCTATCAGGATTACACAATAAACAAAAAGTGTTCTAGTCCATAACCAAATAAAATGCATCACAGTAAAATGACTTCTGGAAACTGAATTATTGGCTACCATCGAGTTACTGAGCTTTAGACATCATTGGTGCTTTCTTTAACTGCCGTAGCCTACATCCTGCAGCAAAAACCTAAGAGCCCATTTAGACCGGGGCGGTTCGGCCGCACTACATGAACGATCCCATACATTGCTATGGGGACCGTTCAGGCGACCGCACGATCCGAACCGCCCAAATTGCTTCCTGCACTATTTTTGCCGCGCTGATCAGTGCAGTTTCCATACAGGTTTCAATGGAACCACGCGGTATTGGACGTTTTTAATTGTGTTACAGCGCTGAAACGCAATTAAAAACTCCCAAAACCTCCCTTGCAAGATCGCCGTAACCGCCCTGGTGTGAATGGGCTCTAAAGCAGGAATCCCAGGTGTGCCCGTACAGATGCGGCCACCGTGCCCTTTGACGGAAGTGACAGCATGCCAATATCCATATATAATCTCTCTGGTAGGGAATTGAGAGAGGATTGCCCTGGACGTAATCTGTGCATCCAGGGAGAATCATCTACCCAGAACCGCAGGTAGTCGTACCGTATATGATTATAAGCAGACTACTAATAACAGATGCAGCTGCCGTCACCCTGTCATTAACTTGAATGGGAACATCGCCCACATCTGTATGGACCCACCTGGGATTCCTGCAGCAAGAATCCCCAGCCAAAGTCCTGTGTGAATGGGACCTTACTAAAGAAGCCAAAAGAAGCCCCCCAACATGACCTGACCACTGGACATGACCATATTACAATAAATATAAAAATACTGATGCTTCACTGCCTCAAATCAATTAATAAATAAAATTCCACTTTAAAAATGTTGACTAGTAAAACACAACAAAGCATTTTAAAACAAAATGCTCAGAGACCATCAGAGCTGGTTTATTAAATATCACAAAGCTTTAGCTTAGGGAACAAACTGATTTCATTGTAACAACGGCACTTCAGTAGATTGAATTGGGTTGCCATGGAAACGATCCCCCTAGCAATGATGTATGGATATTAGCATACTGTCACTGGCTCCGTCAGGTCGCCTGCTGTTCTCTACAAACACCAGGAAAAGGAAGACGGATTTCATCACACACCACCTCTTCCTCCTCCTCCTCCATTACATGAACAACTGAATGTGATCAATACTCCTTTCATTCCATGTACACCGAGATACTGCGCCTGACTCACCGGCCCTCCATGACTAGTCAGCCGATCAATATTTGCTGATTATTGGTGTAATATTTGAACTAGTTTATAATTAATTGTTGCTTGAGAGACGGCCGAGATAAGAAATATTGCCGTGTCAATCTAAATTCTGCTTGATGGCTGCTGATGTATTTTTAACTTAAACCACGCTAAAAAATCAAGTCTGCGTGATGTGAAGTAGCTGCTACTACCCTACACCAATTGGAAACAATGTGACTGGTGCATGAATCACTGCGATCTTTGCACAGTGTACGATCAGATGACAGTTTGGGGAGATCACCAGTTCCTACAACCAGAATCACCAGTACTGCCATGTGTACAGCACAGCCAGTACCGTCATCATGCATACAAGTATTACAAACATTGGGGGAACTTATCAAAATCTGGGGCAGACAAAATCTGGAGCAGATTTGCATGGCAACCAATCAGCTTCTCTTTCTCATTTTTAAACCTCAACTGAGCAAACTGAAGAGAGATGCTGATTGGTTGCCATGGGCAACTGCTCCAGATTCTGTTTGCTCCAGTTTGATCCATTCCCCCCATTCAGTTTAACTACCGGTAGTACCACTCATTGGGGGGAAATGATCAAACCTGGAGCAGAAGAATCTGGAGCAGTGGCCTATGGCAACCAATCAGCTTCTCTTTTCAGTTTGTTCAGGTAAGCTTAGAAAATAAAAAGGTGGATGCTGACAGGTTGCCATGGGCAACTGCTCCAGAGTCTGCTCTAGTATTGATGAATCCCCCTTATTGATTTTTTTTTCAGTGTTAAATACAACCATAAAAGAAGCAGCAACTTTGACACTAATGTCATCCTTTGCAGAGCATTGACATGCACTATGGCACGCACTAATATGCATTGCATTAAGGTGGCCCATTCAATCAGGAGCCATTCAAACCTTTGTGGACATATAGAGTTAAAAATAACAAACACCAGCAGTATTGTGCACCAAAAGCACAGGTGGGAATGCCGTGAGCATAGGGGTAAGCTGTGTTGGAAAATATTGAGTAAGGACATTTTTCATGCATTGAAGCTCGTCATTTGCCCATTTTAAATGGATACGATGCCTTAAAGTGACGCTAACCTCAGGAGTTAAACCTTAAAAATGCAAACAAGTCAGCTATAAACAACAATGTATCTTATTTGTGTATCACTCAGCTGTAGATCCTCTAATCATCTCTGAATTGGCACTGACACTGTCCTTCCTTCTGGAGGGTGGCTACTTTTATCCCCCATGGTCCCTGTGTGTGCTGTAAAGTAGTCCACTTTCAAAGCTCACTCCTGTGATGGACTACAATCTCATGTTTAATTTACTAATTTGTACTGAGATTGTAGTCCATCACAGGAGCGAGCTTGGAGCGGTGACTACGTTACAACACATACAGGGAACATGAGGAACAGAAGTAGCCCCCCTCCAGAAGGAAGGACAGCGTCGGCACCAATTCAGCGATGCTTTGAGGATCTACAGCCGAGTGATACACAAATAAGATACATTTCTGTTATTAGAGTACTTGAATGCATTTTTAGGATGTAACTCCTGAGTTTAGTGTCACTTTATTACACCTTTGTTTACATGAAATAGGCACTGAGCGCTGAGACACCTGAGCACACAAAGCCTTATGTATGGCTGTCACTAGGACACCCAGCATGGAAAACAAGTCAAGGTTTACAGCCAACAAATCACCAATTCCTTTATCTTCAAAACAATTGTGTTGCTGATAGGAATGAAATGACATTAACACCCTTTAACCCAAGAAGAACCTGGGGCTGACCTGAATCAATCTCAAGAGATCTAAAGCCAGCTCAAAAAGGACTCCAGCATTGGGGCTCCTACACCAGGTCATCCTCTACCTGAAAGTGACATTAAAGTAGTATTAGGCTGGGTTCACTCCTAGGCGTATCGAATATGCGATTCGTGGTAAAAAAAACTCGTGCCAAACGCGCGGCAAATAAGCCCCAAAGAAGCTCCTGTACTTCTTTGGGCGTAGGGCGTTTTGCAGCATGCGCGTTTTACGCGCTGTAAAATGCCCAGGTGGGATCCATGCCCATAGGCAATCATTGGTTTTCACATGTTGAGCATTTTACAGAGCGTAGGAACGCGCTGTAAAACGCACAGGTGTGAACCAGGCCTTAGGCCTGGTTCACACCAAATGCAGAGCAGATCCGCTCAGGTTTCTGCACACGCAGTGCAGTGGGTTGTGCCGCGTATTGTGCCGCACTTTTGATGCGTTCTGGGCCGTTTTGGGTTAAAAAAAAGTCTTTTTTTTTCGTTTAACATGGGCTTTCAGTGCGTTCCAGGCATTTGGATGTGTTTGCATGCGTTCCAGAGCAGGTAAAATAGGGCCTGCTGCAGTTTTTTTACCTGCTCTGGACCTGCACGCTGCTATGTGAACTGGAGCCCAAAATACCCTTGGAATACATTGGACGCAGTTTTGATCTGGCCTGCAACTGCTCTGCGCTTGGTGTGAACAAGGCCTTAAGGTCTGGGCATTTTTTACCTTAAAAGGAGAACTATGGGGTTAGGGCTTTTCCCCATAGTTCTCCTAAGGGTAACCCAAAGCTACCGCTCGCGGTATACTGAGATGCCGCAGCCGGAACGGATCCCGACAATTATGTCTGGATCCGCACAGCTGCGTGACTGTCAGCTGGCTCTGCGCTATCTAGAGGCAGACTCAGCTGTACCCGCCCCCTCCCCCGTCCGTTCCGCCAATCAGCGCTGAAGGATCGGAGAGGAGAGGGGGGGAATCCAGTCCCTCCCCTGTCACGGCTCTCTGCCGGCACAGGATCGAGAAGTGAGCGAGCGCCGGTATGTGCCGACTGTGACAGTTTCATTATTATGATTATGTGAAAAGCACTCACCTCATAGTTCTCCTTTAAAACATTCTCTGCATTCCGGTAAAAACCACCCAGTACCTTTTTCTCCCACAGTCCCTCCCACACTTATCTGTCAGCGACGCTCGTCCCCACCGCAGGTCCCGAAGCGATCCTCCATTCCCCGAAATTCCTGGTTGCTGAGGGAGGATACTGATGGCAGAGGAGCCGTAGGGTCCTTCTGACATCATAGAGAAAGGGCGTGGCCCGTCACAGGCTTGTGTGCGTCTGTGGACGCACACAGGTGCCTCCATTACAACAATGGTGGCACCCATACAGGGGGCAGAACACTTCGGGGACCCACTTGAACACGAGGGATTTAAACATTTTAAAGAAAAACAGCAACAGCCTCAGACAAAGGTGGGCCTCCTTGTAGCAAATATAAAAAAAGAAAGGTTTAATGAATATAACATGGGTGCAAAAAATGAAAAAAGGGCCTCAGTCATGAAGGGGTTAAAGTAAAAATGTTTTTTAAGCCATTTCCAATCACTTCCAATAGGTGATGTAATGTTTGACGCTTCAAAGTTTTAGTTTCCAGCAGAATTAGCTTGCTCCGATATCCTCTTATAGTCCCCATTCACACTGGGGCGGTTCAGCCTCGCGGACCCACCGACATGGACAATCCCATACATTGCTATGGGCACCGTTAAGCGAGCGCGAGATCCAAACCGCCCCCCGCCCGAATTGCTCCCCGACCCTTTTTTGTCGTGCTAATCAACGCGTTTTCCATACTGCTTTCAATAGAACCGCGCTGTACAGTGCAGTTTAGGGCGTTTTTTATTGCATTTCAGCGCTGAAACGCAAAATGAAAAAACACCCAAAACCACCATTTTAAAATCCATGTGCAAACTGTGCTGATCTGCAACCGCCCTGAAGTGAACAGGGCCTTAGGGTGGCTCCTTTCCCTTGCAGGGTCCTACGGAAGCCCCCTTGCATTTGCTAGTAAGCTGTGTGTCCCTCCACAAACGTGGCAAAGAAATCTACCCCCCTGCTTCTCCCGTCTCCATGCAGGTAGATGGACGGCTGCTGAAGACTTCTCTATCCCTTGTGATTTTGTACTGGATGGGAAGTTCAGGGAAGCCGAGCTGAGAGAGTTGGAGCTGTTTGGAAACATAATGACTAAGTGCTTGGGGAAAAATGTAAAGAAATACTTTGCTGGGCAATTGTATATTTGTATAATCTGTAATCAAAAAAGTTGAATACTAATTGAATTAGCCCTCCAGACATACTGCTTAATACATACATGTAAACTGAGAAAAGGAACAAAAGAGAGCGCCTCCATAGTGTAAAAATGTAGAATAAGGTGAGAGGACGGAACCCCTGGCAGGGAGAATCTGGAGCGATCCATGATGAACCATGATGAACCATGATGAAGGGGGCGTGCACCAGAAACGGTTTACGCGTTTCTGGGGCACGCTCCCTTCATCAGAACCATGATGAAGGGGGCGTGCATCAGAAACGCGTAAACCGTTTACCAACACAGGGATCGCGGTTACTGGCGTTTTAAATCGCTCCAGATTCTCCCTGCCAGGGGTTCCGTCCTCTCACCTTATTCTACTGGTTTTTATTCTACCGAACTGTTGTAAATATAGCCTTAGAGCTGCGTGTTTTTACTATTAAATAAAATGTTTACACTATGGAGGCACTCTCTTTTGTTCCTTTTCTCATAGACTGGTGGTGTATTTTTACTGCTGGGCTCTTTTGGATTTGAAGGCGCCGGTATTGTTTTGCAATACATGTAAACTTTTTTACCTGCCAAACCAATAGTCAGTGATGTTGCTCTGCTGCCTCCCATCTCCACCGCCCTTTAGACAGGTTAGCAAAACATGTTAAAGCCCAAACCAGGCTCTCCCTTCCTGCCCCCCCCCCCCTGCCATATATGCTTTTTTTATTTTATTACACTTATCTTTTACAGAGGTCTTCCTCAGGGGCGAGCCAATGACACCCGGTCACTCACCCATCATCCAACCCGCTGAGGACATCTAGTGGTGGAAAGTAATTACTGCAGGGGACCGTGCCTAAGAGGAGTCACATTTTAAACACTACTGGAGTCTAACATGGCAATAGGAAATAATCACAATGTAATTTAAGAATATTGAAACAATACCCTTTCCAGTTTCCACTTTCACCCAGGATTCACATATCTTTCCAATTAAAACCAATTGAATCCAATAACAAAATTTGTAGGAATCCTGGGTTTAGGGCCGGTTCACACCATAAATAGTGCGTTCCAGAGCGGACAGCCTCTGGAAAGTACTATATCATACTCCGTACTTAAGGGCGGCAGAGGGCGTGTCTATGGTGCATTGAAGTCAATGCTGCCATAGCCACGCCCCTGATTGCAGGAAGCCGGCCGGAGTACGATACAGTACTTTCCAGAAGCTGACCGCTCTGGAATGCACTGTTTATGGAGTGAACTGGCCCCTAAAGTTGAATTAATCTCATGTGTGCTAGGTGCATTCACCCAAATTAAAATGTTGGCTCCTGTGTATGTACAGTCCTTCCGCTCAGTTGAACAAATCTGAACCAGGAAAAAAAAAAAGAACACTGACCTTCCATGATTGAACAAAATCTTTCCATGGTTGGCTCCGAAATGAGCGGCAAAAACGGAAATGGCAAAATGGACCATTCTGGGCAAAAACTACTCACTAATTATATTATATTATATTATATATATATAGTAATGCTTTTTGATTAGACTGAAGTTCTGCATAAAGAGGAACTTGTGCTAAAGACGGCGTGTTGGGTCATCGGAAAGGATGAGCAGAGGCCACTTTGGGATACATTAGCCAGGAAACAATGTACACAAATCATGATATGATTCACACAATCAAAGTGGAACTCCAGACAAAACCTTTTTCTTTTAATATTGGGAAATTCTCCCTAATTTTCTCACCAGCTCCTTTTCCTGCTCCCCCGAGAGACTCCCAGGGGTCCCCAGCCAGAAGTCTGCAGTATTTAAAGTGACCTGGTCATCAGAGAAGTCTGGGGGCGCCATGGCTGAGCTTTCCTCTGAGAATGTTAGTTCCCGTGTTGTCACAAAACCATATACATGGATAAGAAAGTGATTTGGTTTTTCCGGACGCTTATTTACGGCATCCGGGATACTAGAACCTACCAACAGAACCGACTTGGTATGCAAAATAAATTACAAAGAAAAGGGACAATTCAGAGGGGATGCGAGCGTGTCCTGTGTACTAGCTGTGATGAAGCCAGAACAGGAGATTAGTACAGTATTAGCTCCGCAATGTCATCCCCACCCCCGCCTTTGTCTGACACATCAGTGAAGGACAGGCAGCAAACATGCATGCATCATACACTCACAGCAAAAGGCAATGTGCAGCCACCACAGGGCTCGTGTACCGGGGAGATCCGGGGCTTCAAAGATTTTCCTGATCACATAGAGAACTCTAAACAGGAAGCAATCAGTTATTTCCAATGAAGAAGAGATGGAGAACAGAACATAAACAGACCAAACAAGATGGGAGGACGGATACAGGAGAGGACCACACCCGGGGTGACACATGGAGGACAACTCATCGTATCCGAATGCAGAGAGCGGAATAGAACATGCAAGAATAAAAAAGGGAATATACAGTATATGTGTACACACACACAATATATATGCGTGTCTGTATATATCCTTTATATTCCGTACATGTATAACAGGGGTAGGCAACCTCAGCTGTGGTGAAACTACAAATCCCAGCATTCTTCAGCCACTGGGAGTCTGGCTGTCAAAGTCTTGCTATGCCTCATGGGATTTGTAGTTCCACAACAGATCACATGGCGGGCTTGCCTTCTCCCATGCATCACCTATACACAGAAATTATTGAGGGTACAGCTCCCAATCTCTTTTTCTGCAACCCCTGTTATGAATGAACAGGAGCTACACAGGCTTCCTATTCATTCCCAATCTGGAGACAGTAAATATTTACTATGAACCCAGTCATGAATGGACATGAAGCCTCTGTACTGAGCTGCTTCCTGTTCATTCATAAAGTGAGCAGATTGTAAATATTTACTATGTCCCCATTAAAAAATGAACAGTAGGTGATGTAGAACACTTCCTGTTCATTCATAACCAGGGACACAGTGAACATACTCTGTCCTCAGTTATTTACAAACACTGATCATTGAATGTTTGAGCTGTACTCTCCATCCTGCACCCAATTTAATCTTCTGCCACATGTACTCCAAGATGGAGACTCTCATAGTTTAGAGTTAGGACCGCACTATATAGAGTTGCCTTGGCGCGGCTGTGCGTCTTCCACATTTTCTGCAGAAGACGTGTATCTAAACCTCTGTTTTTAACCTTAGCGGTGAGACAAGTTTTTTTTGCATGCTGGCTGGCGAGTGTGCTGGGAAACTTTTTGCTGTTGCTGTATAAAGCCCTTCCATGTGCACCTTGCTGTAAAGCTGGTAACGAATTGAGGAGTGCGTTTGCCATTTGTTTTGCTTGTACTCTCCATCCTGACTGCTCTGCCTGTCACAGGACACAAGCTCTCCTCCCGCAATGCACCGCTCAGCCTCCTGACAGCTTCTCTCCTCCCCCACTAAGAAACCAGCAGCTGGATCCGCTCTGTGACCCCCCCCTGATCCCCGCCGCCTCTGCCGATAGACGCAGGGGAGAGCAGCCGGCATCGGAGGTGACACAGACCAAAGCTTACAGCCGGTGCCCTGTGGGGAGAAGAGAAGCTGGGGACGCACCACATTTTCGCACGCTTCTATACCATCGGGATTTTGCCCAAAGTACCAATTTTCGGGCGAAATATTTTGGCAGCTGAGATTTCGGTGCATCTATATACAGTATATGTTATAAAAGGTATAAGGCTATACATAAGCAAACTATAATGGACGGATGGAAGGACGGACGGACAGACAAAAGGTATAAGGCCCCATTGACACGGCTGACCACATGAATGTCATGAATTCCTCCATAAGACTCATGAGATCCGCTGCGGGCGTGAGGTGCTGCACAATAACAAGGACAGTTGCCACTGCCCGCTGGCATTTCCATATTCGCATATTGCATTATGAGCTGACTTGCTGCAGCTTGTAATGCACATTATGAGAAGCTCGCAGTGTGCAGTGAGATCAGAGGAAGACATTTCAGTCCAGGAGAGGAGCCGCTACAACCGTGCAAGACTGAAGGGAAGGCTGGAGATCAGCTGTTGCATTAGCCTTTTGGTGTAGTAGTCATTATCTACAATCTGGCGCCACCATAGGCCGGCCATTATCTACAATCTGGCGCCACCATAGGCCGGCCATTATCTACATTATGGCGCCACCATAGGCCGGCCATTATCTACAATATGGCGCCACCATAGGCCGGCCATTATCTACAATATGGCACACATGGATGATCCGCGCGCTGGCTATCGTCTACACGCCATGAATACAGGGATTGTATACACCCCATGAATACAGGGTCACGGACGATCCGCGCGCTGGCCATCGTCTACACCCCATGAATACGGGGTCACGGACGATCCGCGTGCTGGCCATCGTCTACACCCCATGAATACGGGGTAACGGACGATCCGCGCGCTGGCCATCGTCTACACCCCATGAATACGGGGTCACGGACGATCCGCACGCTGGCCATCGTCTACACCCCCATGAATACGGGGTCACGGACGATCCGCACGCTGGCCATCGTCTACACCCCCATGAATACGCGGTCACGGACGATCCGCGCGCTGGCCATCGTCTACACCCCCATGAATACGGGGTCACGGACGATCCGCGCGCTTGCCATCGTCTACACCCCATGAATACGCGGTCACGGACGATCCGCGCGCTGGCCATAGTCTACACCCCATGAATACAGGGTCACGGACGATACGTGCGCTGGCCATCGTCTACACCCCATGAATACAGGGTCACGGACGATACGTGCGCTGGCCATCGTCTACACCCCATGAATACAGGGTCACGGACGATACATGGCCTGGCCATCGTCTACAGCCCAATTGTCCCCAATTTTTAGGACTGACCATCCCCCACCTATGTGTAGTACAAGGTATAGGCAATCCCCCCTCCCATCACCAACCAGGACTGAAAGACCACATAGGACCACCCTCAGGAAAGGTCCATTCAGATCCTGCCAGCCTGTCATGTCTCAGCTATGCCTGTCATCACACAACAATGACAACAATCCAGCAATGACAGCCACACAGAGCTCCTCCTCATAAACAACACACCCACCACCATATAATAAGCCTTCATAGTCACCCCTTTATTGCAGGAAAAGCCCTATTCACTCACACAGAGATGTCACCTCACCCAGAAACACAGGACCTCTGGACGGACTCGCACCTCACAGACGTCACAGCCCGGCTCAGCACCACGCAGCCATCTTGCCTCTTTGGCTGGGAGACAGGCAGATCAACAGCTCATCACGTGACATGGGAGACGAACGAAAGCCGGTGGGCGGAGCTGCCACGGATAGAACATCCAATGAGACAGCGCAAGGGGGCGTGGTAGAGGCGGGGCTAGATTGTAGCTCTGGAGAGGAGCTGTGTGAATAATATCTCCATGGCAACTGAGCCGTGTCTGTAGCCTCATAGAGACAATAGAACGTGTAATGATGTATCTGTATCGTGCAAATGGCTACGTGTGTCATTTATAGGTGGTGTGTGTGGCTTACAGGTGTCTTCGCACAGTCGCCAGGGGATGTGTAGCTGCTTGTAGCCAGCTGCTGTTCCTCAGTAGGAGCCACACCTAGTGGACTGGCATCACCAGGCACCTCTGGAGGATGAGCACTGTGGCCATTTGTATTGAATAGAGGAAGTACCAGAGCCTGCAGGCTTGCAACAAAGAGAAAAGACTGAAGCAGCTGTGAATGACAACCAATCAGCTTCTTGCTTTCATTTTCAAAGCTTAACAAGGTAGAAGCTGATTGGTTACTATGGACAAGATTCTGTCTGCTCCAGTTCTAGTACATTGCCCCCAATGTCCCATAAGATGCACAACTCTGCTTGGAAGGTGGTTGGGGGGGATAGCGGGGTACATTGAGTCGTTTACTACCCAACCTGCACCAACACTAAACCCTGATTTATGTAATATCATAGATGGGAGGCAGTAGGGTAGACCATGCATTTGCATGGACTGCCTGTCGCAGCTAATCACACCCTGCAGCACACCTGTGATGTTGCACGGCAAGCATGTGAAGGGGGGTTTAATGCACGCAACTTTATATAAAATGACATCGCACCACAAAGCATGGTAATAGGTCATGTCACAGTTAGGTGCATTATTATACAGGATTTATATAGCGCCAACAGTTTTTGCAGCGCTTTACAATATAAGGAAGACATTACAATACAAGACAAGATGGTAAGGAGGGCCCTGCCCGAATGCCCGTGAGGGCTTACATTGGGGTGCTATTAGGTAATGATGTCATTGCAGCACACCTAGTTAGCGGAATGGAATTTTTTCTCGAATGAACAAAATTCTAACAGTGAATGTGTTTTTTCTTTCAGGACACCCCATTTATTCCAAAATCAAAGGAAACTTTGAATTACATTCGTCAAGTCTCTGATGGCGTTATCGAATGTTCTGATGAGATATTTGGTATGAACGCTCATGCAAAGGTCTACCAGTGTATGGCCAGCTGAACATCTCCTACTCCTTCCCGCCGCTTGCACGGCTCTGGTGAGACCCGGCACAGCAATGGGGAGTCCTGCACCTGCCTGGCGAGACCGGCACCCGTCCGCACAGCCCTGGCGAGACCGGCACCCCGTCCGCACAGCCCTGGTGAGACCTGGCACAGCACTGGGGAGGCCCGCACAGCACTGGCGAGACCAGCACCTGCCCATCACAGCCCTGATGAGACCCGCACCCGACTGCACAGCCCTGGTGAGACCAGCACCCGTCCGCATAGCCCTGGTGAGACCAGCACAGCCCTGGGGAGACCAGCACCTGCCCATAACAGTCCTGGTGAGACCAGCACCCGCCCACACAGTTCTGGGGAGACCCGCACCCGCCTGCACAGCCCTGGTGAGAACCGCACCTCCCCACACACAGCCCTGGTGAGAACGGCACACGCAGCGCTCCTGAAACCCACACGCAGCCCTGATGAGACCCATGCACAGCCCTGGTGAGAACCGCACACAGAGCCCTGCTGAGACCCACTGGAGATACTTTTCTTTGGCATATCTTTTATTAAAAGAAGGGGGCCGAGGGCCCCGATATCTTGTACTGAAAAAGTGCAAATAAAAAAGGACAGGACTCTGCTGTGTTGTTGTATTAATGCACTAAAACAGCTACATTCACCTCAATCAGACATCCACCCTCCCTACCCACTTTCTGTCATCTCACCTACACCCCGCCTACCCCCCTTGCAGCTAGACAAGAATCCAGGGCATGCGGGGAGGGTATAATAAATCCAATTTTGAGAGAGTTGGGGGTGGGGGGGCCCAACTCTCTCAAAATTGGATTTATTATACCCTCCCCGCATGTCCTGGATTCTTGTCTAGCTGCAAACGATTGTCTGTAGTTGCCTGTAGCCCCCTGAGATACTCACACATCCCAGGAGGTCCCAGGGTACTCTACTGATGTACTGATGTGCCTGGTTCTTGCAACCGGCCCAATAATGACATGCTACAGTGCATGCGCATGATCAGGAGTCAAGCTGCTAGTGAGAGAATTTATTTTATGGGAAACTTTACCGAACTACCTGGATTCTTGCTTAGGCGCAAATGTATGCAGTTGCCTGCAGCCTATCAGGGGGTCAGCTGTCTCTTCCTGGTTCATAAAGCTGGTCCACTGGTGACACGCCAGTGGCGTCATAAGGGGGGTGCGGCCCGCACCAGGTGACATCATGAGAGGGGAATACACCTAAATGACTGGTAGTCATTTTGATGTCAGCCCCTCCTAAAAGTCAGGCACCTGGTCATGGACCGAGTGCCCGACAGCAGCACTTGGTCCACGCATGGGTCAATATCGCCACTGGCAGTAAAATAGATCACCTCGCATGCGTGATGACATCACACCACGGACGTCATCACGCAGCCACATTAGTGACACCCACCCTGGTGCCGCCGCTGCAAGAACCAGGAAAAGACACCAGGCTGGCACAGGAACGGGTGTAAAGCAGCAGGGCATTGGACCCCGAGATTGCTGGATCGCTGTGTGTGTGTAGTATGAAGTAGATGTTATCCTAATTTGGTTGCATAAGTAGAATTACACTTTGAATTGGCTACGGTTTTACCTAGGAGGCACCTGGGGTGCAGAGGTAGGCTGGGAAGATGGTAAAGAGAGTCTTAGGTGGTGTGCAGAGGGACCGTTAGCTCTCTCTGTTAGCTGTCTGCCTTGACCTGTGCCTGGATCTGACTACGCTCTTGTCACCTGACTTGGTTTCCCATCTACTTATTGGCTGCTGACCCAGACTGTCCGACCATTCTCTGGAACTCTACCTTTTCCTGACCACACTCCGGATTACGGTCTCCTTACTGGAGCCCTTCTATCCAGCTCATCCCTTGGTGGGGCAATCTTTCGGGCCTTGACTTGGCACCAGCAATCAGCACAACCCATCTCCACCATCTGGAGCCCAGTTGAAAACCGGCAGGGACTCTGCCATAACAAGGACAAAGGAGAGAAATGAGTGGAAAAAGATGAAGGGAAGAGGGAACACAGAATCCCCTCCCCAGCCTCCCCCCACCTAAGAGGACCCTCTGGTGTCTAACCATAATGCAATAACAAATGTATAAGAGTGGGGAAGTGAAATTGGCAGGATGAGTGTAGTTAGGAGCTTGTTTTGGAATGTTGACTATTTCTTGGCAAAGGGAGTGTCCCATGGGTTCCGATATACAGGGAGCTGAAGAACATCGTTAATGTATCTAAATATCTTAATACAGAGGCACAGGAATATGTCCACCAGATATGAAGCCTGGTGCCCCAGCTACTGCAGCCATGGAAGGAGTCGGGGGGAATAGGAGGGCACATATTTCAACTTTTTAGCTGGAGTACGGTACCAGCAGTACATCACATATAGTAGATCTCCAAAAATTGTATATTGAGCTATAGGGGCAAGAGCGGTCCAGGCTTCCGCCCCCTGCACCTCAAACATTTAATTTCTCTCTCTCAGGTGATGGTATAAGGAGGATTCTTGCTTGTTAAACATACTTTTCTAGAGATACAGCATCCGAGTAAGACCCACCATCAGTGACACATGCTCGGCATGTCATAGTCACCTTGTTCAGACCTGTGATCACAGTGACTAGCAAAGGGATGTCTTCCAGCACCAAGTTGAAATGTCATGCAACCGAATCTTGAGAGAAAAGGAACCTGGTGCTGCAAGATGTGAAAAGCTGTAAACCATGTCTTCCATGAACATCCACCTTTCACCATGCCCACCAATCAATGCGGCACTATGGCACACTTTATTTAGCCCAAAAGCGATCTGCCTCCTCCTGTGACCCTAAAGAGAACTATGGCCCATAGGTCTCCTTTAACAACTTCCAGCAGGTTCACGTAAATGTACGTCATCTGCTGGAAGTGGTTATACCAAGAACACGGCTGCTGCTGCCGTGTTCTTGGTACTGTTTTAAACAGCCGGCGATTCCTGTTTAAATACATGCAATCCGGCGTCTGTACAGGCGCCAGAACGCTTGTACGGTGTGGCGCCGTGTCCTCCCCCCGCTGCTGCCGTACCGCCATCGGCTTCCTGGGCTCCGCTGTCCCTTGTGAGAGCCCGGGACCAGCACGGCGGGTCTCACCTGATGGATCGAAGGAAGATCCGCAGGATTCCAGGTGGACCCGGAAGTGATGTGTATTACATCACTTCCGGTGTTACTGCACACATTCTACAGCATAGAGCCAGAAGAAGAAGCTGGTGAAGCAGATCTTCAACAGCTTCTTTGGGGTCCCTAGGTGACATTAGGTGTCTGAAAGACCCCTGATGTCTCTATAAGGAGGACCTGTCACATTATATTTGCTAATATATAGGGGACTTGTTAGTCACATAGCAATAAAGTTGAGTGTAAAAAAAAAAAAATTGTAAAAAATCAAAGTAAGAATAAAAAAAATAAAAAAAACAATACAAAAAAAAACCGAACATCCCCCACGTGCAGGCACATGCAACGCAAACGTGTTGGATGCGCCTACGTGCAAAAACGAAACTTGTGCCACACGTTACATATCGTTGCGAGCGTCGAAGTGAGAGCAATAATTCTAGGGTCATTAATCACTGTTAGCACTAAACTGATGAGCCGTAAAAGCTTTTAAAGCGTCGCCTATGGAAAATTTTGATTATTGTAGTTATTTGCGGTTTCACGGACACACGCAATTTTAAGGCTTGACATGTTTGGTATCTATTTACCCGCCGTGACTCCGTCTTTTATATTTTACCAAATAATTGGGCATTATATTCTGTTTCTGTGCACTGAACCTAATTTTAGTGTATTTTATCCTCAAAATACTTGGCTTGATAAACAGATAAAAGAAGACCACGGTTAGTTCTTGTTGATGTTTGGAACAACTTACCTGTCGAGTTCTTAAAAAAAAAAAAACCGTGTCCAGTTATACCTGGGAGATATGAGGCTGTTTTAAAGGCAAAGTGTGGACATAGCAAGCATAACGAATTAAAAAGCAGGCTCGCCTGGTGAGGCGATATACATCAGTCACTGCGACAGAACAGTAGATAAAACTTTATTCAACATATATCTACAATGAGGATTATAAAATTATCATTACAGTAGGCCAAAAGAAGGGACAGTCTATTATAACACAGAACATAAGGTCTCAATGCTGATTTGGATTCCGGGCATTTTCAGTGATTTAATGCATACGAAAAGAATGAATAAAATGATTTGTTTTCTTGTAAAATAAAACTATCCTTATCGACACGCTTATGACAAGATTACAGGCTGTAGAAGTTTGCTGGTAACATCCTGAAACACTGATTTGATGCCATCCAGGCAGACACCCGGGTGATATTGTGACTGCAGGTGTAGATAGAAATGAGGAATGGTGAGCAGAGGAAAAGAAAGTATTGGCCTTGCCCCTAGCAACAAATTTAAAGCTGAACTCCGGGATAAGCAAACATTGTCTAAATACAAGAGCCATGTTTATTGTTATTTGAATCTTGGTGAGCTTTGCCTATTTCTTCCAGATCTGTGCAGTAATCCAGTGCGAGACTTTGAGCTTCCTGTGATAAAGACCGGTCGCTGCTTACTGCAGAGTGACTGGTCTTGTCTCCGCCCCTCCTATAGCCAGTCTGTAGTGGGCGAGGCTTGCTGCGTCCCTCCCATAGCTCTGCTCAAGCTCTGTGCAGCCCAGTGATGATGTCACTGCTACTTAATACCTGGGTTTGCAAATGCATTTGGCGCTCACAGAGTGGATTTATATCCTTTGTGGCTCCAGACAAATATATTTCAATGAAGGTTTTTGTGCCGGAGTTCAGCTTTAAACTTTTCTGTTCCAACCTGCCCAGAAAGCAAAGGCAGAATCGGATCTTTTGGCATGGGCAACGCTGGCACTTTTCCTTCCTCCACTGATGACAAACCAGGCGCAGTATTTGAACAGTACAATCCCTGACCATAACCTAGCAAATCCTTGAATAGCGAGGCTGGTTCAGTAATCAGAGGATTCCTTTACATTGGAATGCAATGTTCTTTGTTTTTCCCTCAAGCATTAAATGCATTGCTTAACAATAATCATTATCAGGAAAAGGAAACCTGTCATTTCAGAGATGCAAAGGTTGTCACTAAGGATGAGCCTGAGCTCTTCTAAAAACAGAAGGAAGCTCCTTCCACTGCTGCGCAATCAGCTGCGACCAGGGAAATCCCCGCCAGCAGCTGCAGGTAAGCAAAGTGGAGGGATGCGGTGATGTCATTGACCATAAAAGGCCGCATGACTATATTTGGTCAATTACATTGACCTAATTTAGCCATGTGGCCATATAAGGTAAATTACATCAGCATAAGTATCCTGTCCCTATGTATATGTGCAGCTGCCGCAGCTGATTGGGCAAGTGCCTCGAAGGAGCTCAGCTTCTGACCAGGTCTGATCGGAACCTGAACTCATCCCTAGTTGTCACTATGGTGCTCCTTCTGAACAAGCTAGTTGCCTGGCTGTTATGTGGATACAATACCTTTAATGCTAAACTCCAGGCAAACAGCTCAATGCACATATAACATACATATAAAAGGAGCGGTTTTACCTGGCCAAGGATTTCTATATCAGTCCATCCAGTTCTGTGTTTTACACAGCTCAGCCCTATCTGGCAGGGAAGGGGACCAGATTTCTCTCTCCTACAGTTAAAGTTAAACTCCAGGAAAGAAGCTAAATACACAGATGAAATATATATGAAGGAGCTGTTTTTTTTCCCTGCTGCAATTTTAACTTTCATTCACAGGTCCTCTCCCCATCACCTTCCTCGTATATTTCCAGAATAATAAAGTAAGCGAGTAATGACAGCATGACGGCCAGGAAACCAGCATTTTGTCCCCGTTCACACCAGAGTGTTTCGGCCATGCAGATTTTTCCGCGCTGAACCGCCTACATGAACAATTCCATACATTCCTATAGGGACCGTTCATGCAAGCGCGCGGATCGGCGCAATCCAAAATACCTGCCGCATTATGCTCCCTGAGCTACTTTTGTCGCGCTGATCAGCGTGTTTTCCATATAAAAATCGCCATTTAAAAAATCGCACGGAAACGGCGCTGAACCACTGCCGCCCTGGTGTGAATGGGGCTTTTCAGAGGGACAATAGAAGCTTCCATGCATCTATCATGACAGGTTTCTTTTAAAGAGAATTTCTCCAATCCCATATTCCCGCTGTTGTTTATGCTGTGTACACGCACAGTCCACAGAGTCTAAGAACACGACCCCTTTGATCTACCTCTAAAGGGTTTCTGGATGAGGATGGCCAGGTGTGAAATTAAAGTGAATGTGGGAGTCAGTACGGTCCAGTTCTGCCATCCATGTTCATTTTAGTGTAGTGCAAAGCGAACGATGGTGCTCAACAAACCAAAGTCGGAGTGGGAAGATACAATGGCCCCACCACAGTGCTAGATTTCACCAGAAGATGGTGCTGCAAATTAAATCAAGCTGCAGAAGACACCTCTGTGTCATTGTATAAGATTGTCACAAGCAAACAGGTTATTTACACTTTCACTGCAGGTACCTCCGTCACATTGCCGATGGAGTATGATGGACCTCTACAGAGAACCTGAAGGTACCACTGTCAGAAGAAGTGACCATTGGCCAAGTTGAACGTTTTCCCTATAGACCATCTTTATTCTGTTCCATTAGTGCTACTCACAGCCTATGCATGACTTCAGAACACACGGACTTCTACCGCAACTGGGAACAAAAGATCTTTTGACAGTTGGGTTGTTTCATAACATCTGGCTACGGTCTATCAGTACCCCAAAGAGAACTTTAGTCAATATATGATTTACCAGTTTATCTTATATAACATCACACTACCTGCACTTCCTCTTTTTCTTGGTGACTGAGTAGCAGCAGAACCTGCAATAAATGCTGTGTACTCCTGGATAGCAGCTGAGAGCAACTTCCTGTAGTCAAAGGAAGTGGAATGGTGAGGATTCAGTGTTGCATCAAGTGTCATGGTTGCTACATGGTCTGGAACCCTGAAGTACTAGGTTGTCTGAGGCAGGCTTTATTTCTAGCTATAGGCTCTAAACTTCATGGGACCTGTTCCAAACAAAAAAAAAAAAGAAGACGGCATAGGTAAAAAGCTTTCATAATTCCTAAATTATGAGACTTGATTGGAATTCTCCACTAGCAGTCCATAAGGTCAACATCACAGCGCCCAGTAACTAACCTCTTCACCTTGTGGACATTTAAAGAAGAACTCCAGAAATTTTGAAAACTTACCTTTGCAGTCCTGTACTACTCCTGCGCTGTGCTAGTTTTTTTCTCAGGGAGTCAAATAAAGCAGTTTCACTCCCCTAATCCTTAGTCTTGTGGTGGTCGGCCCTCACCACTCTCCCCCTCCACTCTGGCTGTACAACGTTCCTCGGTGTCCTCACATCTAATGCAAGTCAATGGACCTGCAGATGTGATGACGTCAGCAGTCCTTAGACCACTGGAGCCTGAAGGACAGAAGAATGCAGGGACTGGTTTAGCAGCCCAACGGGCTAGTGGCTAAAATTTTCTTAATTTGAGCCTCCAGACCCAAAACAACCACTTTACCCTCGCAGTACAGGGGTAGCCCCTCTGCAGGGGTAGGTTTTTAAAATTCCCAGAGTTCTTTTTAAACCCTAACTAAATGACATTTATGCATCAGATGGCTATGTGACAGGCTGACAACGTAGCAGAACAATTGGGAAACAGGGACAAAGCGTTGTCTCCCTAGAACAGAAAATGCCAGTACAATGACCTTCAAGGCAGGATCACCAGGAATTATTTTAATTAAAATTGCAGAATTAGAAATATGTAAAAATTACTTTTTAAATTATATTAACATGTTAACACTTATATAAGATTTGGGTGATTGGGTTACATAAATTTCAAGGGGCTCTGCTGTGGGCTGTGCCAGTACTAACCAAAATACAGACTACCAATTGTTCATTATACTGCCCTCCATGCTATTCTTTCCCAGATACAGCTCTGAAAAAACTGTGCCAGGAGTGCAGAGGTACCATTAGATCAATGACCCTTCTATATTATTACCAGGCCTATGGGCCATTTTCAGTGACTGATCGCAGTAACAGGGACCAGAAGTAGAGAGAACTCGGACTGAAAGCATTAAGCTAATGGTACTGCTTTGTTTCTGACACAATTTTCAGAGAGCTATATCTGGAAAAGGATTGCACAGAGTGGAGTATAATTAACACATTACACTATATGGCCAAATGTTTGGGAACACCTAACCGTTACTCCTTTATGAGCTTGGTGGATATCCCATTCTAAAACCATGGACGACTGGACGTTAATATGACCCCCCCCCCATTGGCAACTAGACCAGCCTCCACTCTTCTGGGAAGGTTTTCCACAAGATTGGTGTATTGGTGAGAATTTGTGCCCATTCAGCCAAAAGAGCATTTGTTAGGTCAGGTAGTAATGTTGGACGAGAAGACTTGGCTCCCTGACTGGCCTTTCAATTCATCCCAAAGGTGTTCCGTAGGGTTGAGGTCAGGGCTTTGCGAAGGCCTTCACACCAAATGTGACAGAATACACATAAACATGTGCTTAGGTCAAACCTACTGAATAGCTAGCAGGAGTGTTAAGGAGACATGTTCCTTATATTGCCGTATATTTAGAGTGGTAGAAGGGTGCTGAAACCATACTTAAGCGCTACAGTGCCTCCTCCCACACCTCACTATTTGTCACCAGCGCAATGGGCTGCCCTGCTGACCAATATTCACTGCATGAGGATGTGCCAGAGGGGTGCCCTGCTAAACAATATTCGCTGCATGAGGGTGTGCCAGAGGGGTGCCCTGCTGACCAATATTCACTGCATGAGGGTGTGCCAGAGGGGTGCCCTGCTGACCAATATTCACTGCATGAGGGTGTGCCAGAGGGGTGCCCTGCTGACCAATATTCACTGCATGAGGATGTGCCAGAGGGCTGTCCTGCTGACCAATATTCACTGGGCTTGAGGGTGTGCCAGAGGGCTGCCCTGCTGACCAATATTCACTGGGCTTGAGGGTGTGCCAGAGGGCTGCCCTGCTGACCAATATTCACTGGGCTTGAGGATGTGCCAGAGGGCTGCCCTGCTGACCAATAGTCACTGGGCTTGAGGATGTGCCAGAGGGCTGCCCTGCTGACCAATAGTCACTGGGCTTGAGGATGTGCCAGAATTTAAAGCATAGCTAAACCCAACAGAAAGGAATATACTACAGCTTAGCCATTAGATGTGCTGGTTGCATTTGTTATCCTTTTTCAAGCTTTTTTTCTTTATTTTTACCTGGTGATTCTGCAGGTAACACGCTTCCAGTCCTAAGATGACAACGCGTACCCGAACTACTGTATCAGGACAACAGAAACAAGATAGGACCAGTGAACCCCACTCCCCTCCTCCATAACATAGAGAGGCGTAGTGCTGTAGTCCTCACAGATAACTGATATAATTGAGAATGGGAAGTTATCTCTCGAGTTTTCTGGCAAAACCAACAGGTAGTTTTTTTCAACGTATCCAACTCATATAACACAATGCTTTCTGGTATATTTAACACACCAAAAAGGACCAAATAAGAGAAGTTCATTGTTGGGGTTTACATACACTTTAATTTGCTGTGCTAAATTAGACATCTGCATAATTGAGGACCTCAGGAATCAGGCCTCCAGGGGACTTCATCAAGACATCTAGGTTCCTGCTTTACAGTCCAGCTAGCAGTCTAGGCTTAAGCTAAGAACAATTGTATTTAAAGTGACATTAAAGGCTATTCCCCCGCTCCCCCAATCCTGCTGTAGGGACTTACCTTAAGTGATGCCTCTTGTTCCGATTATCTTCTTCTTTCCAGCAGTATTCAGCAGTCCCTCCAGCGTTGCTGCCGGTCTCTGATCCAGCGCTGACTGCTTTGTCTTCTGCGTCCCACGGAGTCTGTGCGGGTGCAAGCCGCTGCATTGATTACCCTGTGTCTCTCCTCTTCTCCCGGCCGAAGATCTGTACTGGGCATGCGCCCGCCCTATAATCCTTTGCGGCCACCCGAGAATCTTCAGACGGGAGCTCGCGGCGAAGACACAGGTAATTTATTACCTTTTTTGGTAACTTTTTTAAATGTTTTTGCATAGATCTACTTTTTGCAAGCAGTAGATATATGCAAAAAAAACCCAGAAGGTTTAAATGTCCTTTATAGAAGAACTCCAGGGGAACAAAATGTTATCAACCCTTGCAGTGGGGCTACCCCTGCACTACAATGATTAACTGCTCGTATTTGTCTAAGTTAAAAGTCATGCTCACCTGAACCCACGAGCCAGCTTGTTCTTAGACCGGTCCCTGGAGTCTCTCTCCCACTCTGCTTCAGTGGTCTAAGGTCCCTAAATCATCACGACACCAAAAAACATTTCAATACTGCCATATAGGAGAAGACAGGCTGAAGGGAGCGCCGTCACAGTCAGCCGGCTCAGAGCTTCGAGTGAGTATAACTTTGGTATTTTTTCCCTAGACAAAAAGCAAACTCTTAACCCTTGCAGTGTGTGGGTAGCCTCACTGCAAGGGTTAATGAACATTCTTCATAAGAACCTTTCAAGTTAGAAATTTGGGAACCGGCAGTGCTGACGTGTATTTGAAGGTGCATGTTCTGAGGCTGCCACCCTGATTCTGTCTTGCTCAGTCACATATCTGGAACAAACTTGTGCACATATTTGTCAAAGAGCATAGACTCTACACGTAGTGAAGCAAGGGTAAAGTATGAGGAGGGGTATGAGGTGAATTGGCGTGTGGGATGAGGTGCCCCTTCATTTTGAGAACACCAGGTAAAGTTCTGGAGAAGTACAGTTACTCCACCAAGAAGCAGCATCCTACATATTATCCTATAAAAGGTCTGCAGTTTTCTATGGAAACCATGGACAATAGAAAATATGGATGCAAGAGTGCAAGAGTTGGAACCTTTACATTGCTCAGTCACTGCTGGGGGGACATGGAGGTAAGACTTTCATTTTGTATTAGGAGAGTGGGCTACCACCGAAAAGGCGATTCAGTATTTTGAGTGGAGTCCTTTATCTGCTTAGAGCTCTACTTACATGTAAGATTCTAGTTTTATCTAAAGCTAGGCCAAACTAATTATTGTGTTTATTGTCAAGTTTGCTGCATATTCAAATTCAAGGTTCTATAAACTAGGACTGCCATGTATTAATAAACATGAATCACATACTATATATTCCAAGAAACATGAACCGTGGTAAGATAAGTCTTCATACATCCTTGTAAGCAGATAAAAAGAAACTTGGATAAAACCTTTCTGCTCTTTCACATAGTGCCCGTCCACATTATCAAGTAGAAGAAGAATAAAATGCATTAGCATACAGGGACATAGGCTGATAACACCAGCAAACACTTTCTATCTTTTTAAAGAGGACATGTTATTCCAAGAACAACACAAGTTACAAAGACACCTTTCCATGGTCTGTAGTACAGTGGCTACTAAATGAAAGGATACATTCACTTCTTGGTTCTTATATTTGAGATCATTAAAAAGAGGGATAGAGGTGTATGATCATGGTGTGATCTCCCATTGTGAAGTCCTAGTCTTGGAGACTTTTAAGTCAGCCTGCACCTTGCCTGGTGTAAAGTGGTGGGTAGGGACCCTTGCCCTCTTTTTGTTGCCACTTACACACTGCCAGTATATGAGACACATAATACTGTCTCTGGCCTTGTATTGCGCTGAGTGAACCCTGTCTGTAACAGGGATGTGACAACTGTCCATGCCTAGACTATAACACTTGCCACTGATGTCAAGCAGCCGGATTACAAAGGTCCCCCGCAGCATCTAGCTCAATCTACTCTCTGATCAGAGAGGAACGGAAGCTGGTCATAGACCCAACTCAACCAAAAGCTTTTACAATAAAAATAACTTTAATACACTCTAATACAGAGTGTATCTAACTAGCTGTTAGACATTTTAAACTGGAACATCTGCATGACACATTTCATCCTCCCCTTCACCTCCCAGCTCCTCAGAGAAAGTATATATCCTTTAAAGTACAACAGTCATTTGACATGATTGCTATAAATACAGGTTCATGACTCTAATCTGATTGAATGAACTCAGGGTGGTCTGTCTTATTAACAATCTTGTTTAAACAAGCTCTGCCTACGATTCATTAGAACTATTCAAAATACTGCTTCCTCATTGGATATGCTACCCTTCTTGGCAGCACCATTAGTAGAAAGATTACTTATGCCCACAACAAGTCAGTAATTTCATTCAGTAGAGAGAGGGATTAAGGCAAAAGGGTCCTGAAAGATTTTTCTGGATCTCTACATTTTGTGCCCAAATTGTGTAACCCCTGCAATGCCTGGAGACGTCATACGTTCATTAAAGGAATACACACGTAACATGGTCCTAGGAGCGTATGTTACAAGTCCTGAGTGCCCATTATAAAATAATGGAAATATTGTAAGGCTAGGCCCACATGGCATGGCATTGTGGGGTTATCGAGCTTCCCTTGCAGTGCTATCCTCACACAGAATGTTTTGTAATACCATCTTCTCCTGTGCACAATTCACAAACCAGTCAGAGGTTCTAAAAATGGAATTTTAAAAACATACAAAATGTCATGTGGCAGTCATTGGGGAGCACTGGGGCGTCTCCAGGCTGTCTCTTCTCGCTGACTGCTGTTGTTGTTTGTGGTGGCATGGCTGTTCTGTTCGGGAACAGGTTCTTCATTGTTCGTTTTCTCCAGAAGTGGAGCAATGGATTCCTTTTCCGTGCTTCTTTTTTTACGGGCACGGGCTGGCATAGTCAGCAGCACCAATATGCAGACAAAGTGGAGGAAGTAGGACCAGGAGCTTAATAAAAGAAATACATACATATTGAAATTAAACAGAAATCAACACTTCTTTATGTATATGTACAACTAATATCTCATACCCCAAAAGGTGCAAAGTCTGTTTTGCCAATAATCTAATGCATTGCTACAGTATACTTTTCAACAGTCCCAAAGAGAGAGAGATTGTGTACAATAGATGTTGATTTCACATTTATAAGTGTGGTTGATTAGATCAGTGTGGGGTCTGAGACTCCACGCTTGGGCTCCACTTGGAGAACCCCCCCTTTCACCGATGGGAAAAAAAACTCTCTATACATACCTCTTCTTTACGTGTCTTAGGACGGGGGTAATGGTGC
>NW_017306693.1:1200536-1209371 GCF_000935625.1 Nanorana parkeri | reverse complement strand
AGGTAAGTATAGCAGCTGGAGCTGCTTTTTTATTTTCAAGATCTGCCGGGCATTGATAATATTAAAACTTTGCTCAAGCTATAATTGTGCTTTTAGCTGCCCACTGAAGTTAAATCTGATTGTACCATCTGCTTTAGATATACAAACAACTGCAGAATGTAGCGTGAAGGCTATTCATTTAGGTTATAAAATAAATGGATGGTTTGGGTAAGGCCTTCTACTACATTGTACAATTAGATTGTGAGGCTGGCATTAGCTTGGTACTTCAGAATGCTCAGAGGGATGCTGAGATAAATAGGATTTTTGTATTTGCAATAAAATCCTATTGTTGGAGCCCTTTAAGGTGACTGCCACCTACAAGACACACTGGCAAACAACAAAACTGTTGGTCAGCCTAAGATAACCCTTTCGACTACCAGCAAATAGTACTGAGAGCATGATCATCAACACAGAGGGGTGGGACCTGTGTCCCTCAATGGATTCTAAGAATAGGATTTTACAATAACTACAAAAATCCTATTTTCTTTCTCATACGTTGACAGACACAGGGTGACTTTAACCTTTGGAACATCATACAGTAGTCCAAGTGAGGGGTGGGCAACATATCAAACAAATGCTAACAAGCCCAAGAAAACAACAGAGAACTGGAAATTGCGTGCAGCTCACAGAGCTGTCTGAAGGATCTTATGCCTGAAGTTTGCATCAGATGAGCCCAATTGTCTATCTGTTAAAGGCAAGAGAACATGTAAACAGAAGACCAGGTGGAAGTCCAATTTTCCCTTTAAATTTTATTGTAGTATTTCCACTTTCACAGCCAAATTGGGATAACACCTATTTTATTTAATTCTTTACATGTTCCCATTCACATAGCATAATATAAAAAAATAATAAAGAATGCTTCTTACAGTGTAAATTGCTTTTACTTGGGTTAGGTTAAAATGTCTTCTTGGTTTCTCCTTCTTTGTAATATTAGAAGAGACTTTGGGGGATTTGTGTTACCCCTGTCTGCACTGTGCTGGCTCATTTTATTTTGATTTGTAAAGTATATTTGAATACCGCCTGTCCTACAAAAGGTTAAATGATTAAAATCCTGGCTTCTGCATTGTAGGTTAATGAAGTTAATGAGAAAAACACAGTACACACAGTTTTGTCCTAAGTCTTTCTATAATGAGGGGCCACTGAGAAGGTGCTCAGAAAAACCTGAATCCAGCCATTTTACCTGCTGCAACTAAACATCTAAAAAGGTAAGAAATATATGTTTTTTAAATAACGTTTCAGTATGCTGTGTGAAAGGGAACACATAAACATATAGTGGGGTTTTCTCAAATTTGATTGCAAAAGTGGAAATGAACCTTAAGACTATAAGCTTAGATGATAGTCTGTCTGAGCCCCCTAGAGATGGTGGAACTGGAAGCCAGTGTGCCCTTATGGGTTCCATCCAGGATTACAGAAAGGAAATCAGTCTTCCTGAAAGGATCAGTGGCTGAGAGATAGACTCTCATAGCTCACACAACAGAAAATGGAAGGACATTTTCTTTTGATGAAAGGCCAAAAAAAAAAACTGGTTGATGAGAAAAACTGAAACTACCTTCGGCAAAAGGAAGGCCTGGGCCTCAGCACCAATTTGTCCTTTTATAAAACCTGAAGAGGTTGCTTGCAGGACAAGGCCGCCAGGTAAGACACTCGCCTTGCACAGCTGAGCATCCACTGCTTCTGCTAAAGGATTCCTTTATTCTGACAATGACTAAGTCTTCTATACCAACATGGTGCACAGGACTCCTCCCCAGACTGGCAAACTGGCATCCATCATAAGGATCCCTAAAAAGAAAGGAAGGAAGGTCTTCCCTGACTCCAGAGCTGCATTCCTGAAGCACCAGATTAGGAACAACCTGGTCCTTGGTGGTAGACAATCACATTTTCTACAGACCAGATTGACTTTTACCATGAAGACAAAAGGTTGTGCTGTAGGGGTCTGGAGTTGAAATGGGTAAATGGGACTGCCTCAAAAGAGGCCACCGTCAGACCTAGGAATCTCATGCAAAAGCAGAGATTCAGATGGTGCCTGGACTTGAGAGTTCAAATCTGAGACCGGAATGTCTGAAGTTTTTCCTATGAAAGCAATACTCTGGGGTCGAGCTGCGTCTAGGCCTAGCCTCAGATACTCCAAATAATAAGTTGGTTCCTGCAACAATTTCTAATGGTTTAAGATGTATTCAACGAGACAAAGCTAGTGCAGCATAGAAAAGTTTTGATTGATGAAATTAATCGCAGAAGGATAAAAGAAGAGGACTGTAAAAGGTTCTAACAAAAAAATAAGTTAGCCTTTACCATAGAAGAGATAGCAGAGCTGCAGAAAAGACATCCATCCTCTTGAGACACTAGCAAAAAACTGATACATGCTGGCAGTGGGAGGGGTTATCCTGGGATGGCCTACAGTTTTCTCTCCTGTAGGTAGCAGTATAACCAGGAGGGCAAAGAAGGACTTCCTGTGTTCCTCAATAGACGAGAAAGAAATGAAGCTTTCACTTTCATCACCATTCTTTCCCTAGTAACATAATTCTATACAGAGAATATTCTCACTCTTGTGAGGGCCGGCCATTTGTAGAGGGAATATAATGACATGGAAACGGCTATTGCTGACCTCAAGTTTCTGCTACAGTATCTGCCTGATGGTCATGCTAATTCAATACTATACTTTACTGTCATAGAAAAGGTATTCAGATAAGGACGGTGGACAGGTAAGCACGGCAGCTAAGGAACTAGCATTTTCAATAGTTCAGCAATGCCATCCTCAGTATTTCACATCTTTCAAGAAAAGTGTACTTTATCATCGGTAAGCAGCGTCCTCAGTGGGCTCATTTAGATGCCAATCCCTGCCACGTACCACCCAGTAGGCGGGCATGCAGCAATGGAGTATGTATGAGACTTAGGGAAACATTGAGCAGTCTTATCTAACATGATGGAACAATTATAGGCAGTTGATAGTCACACTTACCTGTAAAACTGTAGAGAAGGTTTTACTGATAAGAGCACAAATGGTGCCACAGTATAGCTGATTGCTACTTGTGTTGCCATCCACGTCATGACATCGTATATAAACTTGAGTTCAGGAGAACGTAGAAAATGGTGCCGAACATTGTTTCTAATCTGCAAAAAAGCAATATAAAAATGTATTATGCTGTTAAACAGCTATAATCCTGTTAAGGCTAAAAGCTAAACTCCAGCAAAACAATTAAGTACATATAAATACTTTTTTGTTATGCTACTTAGCTCCATCTAGTGGTCATAATATTGTATTTACCTGATATTACATTCAATCTAGAAAGAAAATATGGAATTAAAATTCATTTTTGCCTCCATTCACACAGAACAAATGTACATCCAATTCCTTAGGGTGAATGGCTCTGTGAATTGTTCATAAATACACCCCTATATGTCCAAAAACTTGTGGATACCTAACCGTCCCATGTCTGTGAAGGTTCTCTTTTATCTAGGTCATGGTATATCTAGTAGTAGTTACTGTATATGGTCAACTATTAGTCCAGTACTGTCATGGATTGGGACTCATAGGTATGAACTGGAGTACGGTATGTGGACCCTTTCCACTACACTGGCAGGGACCCTCAGATAAAAGGGTCCAAGCAGTGTAGGCTGACGACTCCCAGAGCTGGAGTACAAGCAGGGGAACTGAATGAGGCAGTGGAAGTCAGCTAAAGCTGGAAGTTCAAATACAAGGCAGGGTGCTGCAATGCTGAGTAGGTGGCATGGGATGCCGAGTAGGTGGCATGGGGTCCCCCAGGATGTGGAATCTAAGAGCCAGCCGGTATTCGCCAGAGCTCCTGATGGTGGAGATGGGCTTGGCTGCGTGCTGACCCCAGGTCACAATCCCTAGGTCCACCCAACTCACCTAACAGGTACAGGGTACAAATCAAAGGTTAAGGACAGGCTGAAGACTTCCAGGGACCAAGCGAAGTACAGCGTAGACTGTAGACAGGGATTTCCAAGGACAAATGGGAAGCACAGGGCAGCCTATAGACAGGGATTTCCAAGGACAAAAGCGGCGCACAGGGCAGCCAGACAGGGATTTCCAAGGACAAGCCAAAGGTTCGGTACACGGGAAAACTTCCAGGAATTCAGGGTAAATCACAAAGGGGGGACTCGGCAACTAGCTTAGGAAAGCGTTGCTCGGGCAGCGTGCTGTTCGCTGCCCTGGGTTTTAATAGAGACAGGAAGAGGGAGGATCCACAGGATTGGCCACAAGCGGACTGCACTGATTGGCCGAGAAGCTGCATAAGAAACAGCAGGAGAGGTCGGCCGACGCCTAAAGCTTGCAGACAGGTGCAAGTGTGAGTCAGGTTTAGAGCACATGCCTGGAGGACTACAACCCCCAGCACAGCCCTGTATGCCTGCAGAACCAGGGGTAAGAGATATGTATATACTTGAACTACAAGTAACAGCTCAGCTGCAAGTATGCAGCTGAACTGTGACAAGTACTGACCATCCTCACAAATATGAGCTTGTTGGCTATCCCATTCCAAAAAATTGGAATGGGCACTAACATGTAGGTGAACCCCTTTGTGACTATTTTGGCCTCCACTCTTGTGAGAATAATTTTCACAGGATTTTGGAGTATGCCTGTGGAAACTGTGGAAATTTTGGGGTATTCAGCCAAAAAAACCTTTGTGAGGTCATCCCAACGATGTTCAGTAGTGATAAGGTCAGTGTTCCATGCAGGCCACTAGAATTCCTATGCACCAAAATCAAACTGTGTCTTATGGGCCTGGCTTTTTGCACAAACATAGATGTTAGAACAGAAATGGGCCTTCCCGAAACTATAGCCATAAGTTTGGAGGCACAAAATTGTCTAAAATGTTTTTTATATGCTGTAGCATTAACAGGACCCTTTACTGGAAATACTTGAACTCAATCATTTGGAGGGATTTCCATATACGTTTGGCCATATAGTATATATTAAAGTGAACCCAGTTCACCTGAGTTTGCCCAGGCCCATCCAAAACTCTCACTGCCAACCCCTCCTCCTGGCCCAATCAGTTGTGAAGAGGCGTACGGATTGGAATGGAAGGGGGTGGGAGCAGTCACAGCTTTCAGCAAGCTTGGGCAAACTCAGGTGAATTGGGTTCACACCACGCCCAGGTTAATCTCTAGTTATAAGCTATGTTTAATGGCTGGGTAGGCTGGCAAAAAAATTGTATCTAGGTCAACTTTACTTACATTTCGGGCTGCTAGTGTCATCAAACTGCCAGTGAAGAAGGTCATGTAATACCCTGGATATACGCCGTGCCAAATAGCTGACAGTAGAAAGGTTTGAGCTGTAGGGCTGTAGGTGGCTCGTTCATAACTTACTCTGAGGAACAAAGGACAGACAGTTATTTCCAATACAACCACACAGGTGATTAACCTCAAGAACACCAAGGGGTCCATCTTCCGCCCAGCCATATGCTGGTGGAATGCCATTTGCACAGCATTTCCCCCATTAGGTGGAGCCAAGGAGCATGCTCCTGTGAACGGCATTACTCAGCATATGTCTGAGCAGAAGATTTATGAAGAGACCCTTTCATGTGTAGTTGCACTTTCCCTTAACATTACATAATTGTACTCTTCTCTGCAAACTATAACAAATGCCACTTTAAAGTGTTACCTTTATGGAAGATAAATCCTGTTTTCAGCACCATAGCCTGGCCATGTTTTTTGCATTCATCTTATCTGTAAACAAGCTGTTCCTGTCCACAGCTAGAAGACGATGTTTGGGCAAGAGATCTGCTTTGCATTAAAAGCAAACTCCACCTTTGTGACATTGTTCCATGTTCACCTTTTCGGTAGTTTTAATCAGATCTGAGTGACTGCCATATTTCTTGTTTGGGATTTGGTGCAGACACACTGAAAGTCTTCAGTTGCCTTGTATGTCTGGCCTTCTGGTGTGTTGTTGTACCTTTTAGGAGGATGGGGCTGCCTCCAGGTGAGTTTGCTCTATGTTTGTTCATTTCATATACTGTGTCCTATAGTTAGGAAACTCAGATATTGTAGAGTTAGGAACCTCATTTATCAGAGGTGCCTTGCCGTCGCAGTGTTGCTTCCCCATATATCTGCGGATGTATATAACTAAACCCTTTTTTTAACCTGAGTAAACACTTTTCCATTGATTGCTTCCTCCATTCCCATAACCGACGGTCTGTGCATGGGGAGAACCAGCCTGCAGGAACCTCTGCATTGCATCCGCAACCCACTGATCACAGTTGCAATGCTTTGCAGATTTCAATCTAAAAAATTAATCAAGGTGCATTTTTTATTTTATTAATGCTTGTGCATTTATTTTTTTGGAGAAGTTGGATTACACCTTTAAGCTGAATGAGCAACCTGTTTCCAGGAGCAGTTTTGTTTTAGAGTACAGATGGTCCAGACAGGCTGACAGCGGCTGTGATTAGAGACAGATGATCTCCCTTGGAAGCAAGCTGCTTTGTGTCTAGGGGAGATCATCTGTCTCTCAACTGATCCACGTACAATTACATCCGAACATGGGTGGACAGCTGCGGCCACTGTCAGCCTGTCATTGCTTTCTGCAAGGCGAGCAGCCACAGCTGTCCGGAACCACCTGTAATTCCACAACAATTTGCAGATTGCTGTCACAGTAATCTGGAGCCTGACATAATGTCAGAGTCCTAGAGACCGGTAGAGTTGGCTCATTCAAATACCACAGACTTGTCATATCCCTAGGATAAGATCAGGTAACAAGTTTGGCCACCTCAGCTTTCTCTATGCATATGACATTGGTACTGGGTCTAGGACACATAGCTTGAGACGGTGGAAGGGGTTAGTGCAATCCGAGGACGGATTCACTCCACTGCATTATGGTTATGGCTGCATTGGTGCAATGTGGCGCCATTCATTAGAAACTGCACCTCTACAACACACCTGAACTGCAACACACAGTGCAAATAGGTGGGTGCAGGTGCATTATTTTGTCTGATCTGGTGCATCGGCAGCCCATTCAAATGAATGGATTGCTTTAACACAACGTGCATTTAAATGTTTGTGTCAATGCAATGGACCAGTGCAGACAAGTGTGAAGGAGCTTTTAGGCCCTGTGCACAGTGTTCCCACCAGTCAGAGGATCCCACAGTGCATAAAACATAAAGACACAGGTACATGCAGCGTAAGGCCATTTGCACACAGTTTTTTTTAGATGGATCTGACCAGAACCCAATGTTAGTCTATGGGCAGCCTAATCTAAACAGATGTGTGCCTGTTTACATCGGACACCCCCCATTCCATGTATGTCCGGAAAGGAAGACGGAAAAAAAGTTCCATTTTGGCGGACCTGATTGGGACAGATTGGAGGTGATCTGATGTAAAAGGACACGTCTGCTTACATCCGACTCACCATAGTTCTATTGGGAGCTCAGTGTTATCCTTCATCGCAACATGGAGTAATAAACTGAATGGACATGGATGTCACAAGAGTAACATCTGTTCCATAATTCTCTGATTAGCAGGGAATCTGTACACAGATCCACTACTGATCAGAATGGACAGGGCCCATCTGAAAGGGGCCTTAGATTAGACACCTATAAGAATCTTACTTGTTCCCTTTAAATAAGACAATTGAAAGTGCAATAACCAACAGCAAGCAATAAGATTATGTTCCCATGGAATATTGGGCCTGAGAAGGTAGAGCTGCTTCATTGTTGCATTGTAATCAGATCTTAGTTTACTGTAGCCAGGTAAGAGAGATTTCTGATTGGCTACTAATGGGTCACTGCATTTGGCACAGCATCACTGCACTGTACACCAGCTTGCTGAAATATTTTTTGCTTCTGCAAGCATTCCGTATATTTAGAAGGAACTGTAATCCTCACACCCTAACAAGCAGAAAGAGCTGAAATTGCTTTTGCGCTCATTTGTAAAAGCTGGACCGAAAAAGTTAGTTTTAGTGCAGGTCGGAAAATGGATAAAATTTGAGTAAAAGCTGTGATTTTATAAATCCGTACATCAGTATGTCTGTGGAAATGCAATATGGAGCAGAGAGGAGCTGACATACCTCTTGAGCCACAGCGCAGTCTGTATGTTCCAGTTATCAATAAACATCTTAAAGCTTGTTGAAAACTGAAATAAAAAAATAGCATTAGTAAACGGCTTAATAAAATCCTATGATGCTCCAGGCTGGAATAAAACCCCTGCAGTGGCACCCCCAGCACTGCAAGGCTTAAATGCTTTAAGTCTTGGGGAATATAAAGAGGTTACTTACCTTAACCCCCCCCCCCTGCCCCCCGCTCTGGCAGACTCCGGCGCTCTCCTCTTCTCCCTGCTGCTCCGGGCTGTGGGCAGTCCCTTGGTGTTATCACATACAATACAGGAGTATTAGCCCTGCATTGTAAGGAGATCGCGGCCAGGAGTGCCATCGGGAGGAGTCTTCGCAGGACTGGTCATACAGATGGAGGAAGCCTTCCAGAGCAAGGAATATGGCAAGCACTACTCCTTATTCTTCAACCCCTAGACTTAATAAGCAATTTACCCCTGCAGTGTGTGTGTGTTTTAGGGGAGGGGGGAACTGCAAGAATATTTTTTCTTGTGACCAGAGTTGTGCTTTAAAGAATTTTTGTCTAAGTGCCTTCATTTCACTGAAGTTCATAATTAAGTTAGAGAGACTACATCTAATAATGGGACATAAAGGAGTTGTTAAAGGAGAACTATGAGGTGAGTGCTTTTCACTCACCTCATAGTTCTAGCCAACCTGTGACAATGAGACTGTCACAGGTCGGCTCAGTAGATCGGGAGGTGAGAGAACACATACTGGCGTTCGCTCACCTCTCGATCCTG
>NW_017306693.1:1109597-1200485 GCF_000935625.1 Nanorana parkeri | reverse complement strand
GCTAGTTTGTGTCCTCCCGTTACCCTAAGGAGAACTATGGGGAAAAGCCTTAACCCCATAGTTCTCCTTTAAATACACGCTGTATACCGAGACGCCGCAGCGGATCCCGACATCGATCTCTGGATCCGCCCAGCTGCGTGAGTGACAGCTGGCTCTGCCTATCTAGAGGCAGAGCCAGCTGTACCCACCCCCTCCCCCGTCCGTTCCGCCAGTCAGCGCTGGCAGATCGGAGCGGGAAGAGGGGAATCCAGCCCCTCCCCTGTCATGGCAGAGAGCTGTGACAGGATCGAGAGGTGAGCGAACCCGGTATGTGTTCGCTCACCTCCCGATCTACTGAGCCGACCTGTGACAGTCTCATTGTCACAGGTCGGCTAGAACTATGAGGTGAGTGAAAAGCACTCACCTCATAGTTCTCCTTTAAGTCCCAGCATATACCATCCTGTTATAACATCAGCGTGAGGGTCCAGAGGGACATAACATAGCCGGAGCAGACGTTGTAGTCATCGCTCCAAGCTCACTCCCATGATAGACTACAATATCATGTTTAGTTTACTAATTTGCATTGGGGTTGTAGTCCATCATGGGAGTGAGCTTAGAGCGGTGACTACTTTACAACACACACAGGGACCATGGGGAACAAAAGTAGTCACCCTCCAGAAGGCAGGACAGTGTCAGCACCAATTCAGAGATGATTTGAGGATCTACAGCCGAGTGATACACAAATAAGATACATTTCTGTTAATAGTTAGGGTCCTTGAATGTATTTTTAAGATTGAACTCCTGAGTTTAGTGTCACTTTCATTAGTCCGAGATAATGCAAATGGCATTTTGATGGTCCCTCAATAGAAATCCTCTGTTTAGTAATTCTGTTAACATTTTGATTGTTGCCGGTAAAACAACATTCAGAAAAAGTACAAAAAATATTTTATTAATTACAAACAAGCAATGTAACTTCAGCGTGTAGTCTCCACGTTCTGAATGAATTATTCTTACCAATCTATCTCATTTCACAAAGTTTCTTCCTCTTTATGCCCCAGAATTATGTAATTCATATACTGCTGTTATTCAATTGCTTAAAATGATCACACACATGTTCCCCCATGCGCACCATGAATTCATCTTTTAATGTGTCCTATATACTGCCTGTTACAAGGACACTGCGTACAATAGATGTCCCCTTTTGTATCAATTTGAGATGAAAGATCTATTAACCTGTGATACAAAAGGGGTCATCTATTGTATGCAGCGTCCTTGTAACAGGCAGTATATGGGATGAACTAAACAAATTCAAGATACGCATGAGAGAACAAATGTATGGTGTTCTAAGTGGAAAGAAGAAGAACCCATTATATGACCATTACAATAATAGTATACAAGGTACAGAATTCTGAGCCATTGAGAAAATCTACAAAGACACAAGAGGAGACTAGAGCGCAAACAAGATGGATTTATAATATGAATTCACTTCAAATGCTTGTTACTTTGTATACTTTAAATTAATAATAGTTTTGCTAGTACTTTTTCAGGATATATTTATTTTTTGTATGTTTTTTTACTTGTTACAAAATACACACCTTTTTTTTTTTTTAAAGATAGCTAGAGATAGATTTTTTACTAATTTGCTACTATGGGGAAAAGCCTTAACCCCATAGTTCTCCTTTAAGGTACCATGTATTTTTAAGATTGAACTCCTGAGTTTAGTATCACTTTAAAATAGCAAACGAATGCAGCCACTACATCTAAGGACTGATACACTTTATTATTCTGTTGACATTTATCTTGTGCTCTTCTCATAAGCAGCAGTTTGTATATTTGCCGAGCAGCAGTCACTTACCTCTATATTTTTGATGTTTAGATTTGAAACTAGATCCCAGTTTTCTTCTCCATTTTTGTCATAGCCCTGGAAACCAAATCCTGCAGCATTATTGATTGCGTCGGCTAAAAGAGAATCAAAATTCTTAGTTTGTTGTTGTGTCTTTGTATGGAAAAAAGAAAAAACACAAAGCTTTGAAAAAGAGAATCTTATCCGCTTCCTCAGACATACTGACCAGTGCTAATCAACGCTGTATTGCAATAGAAAAACCCCATTGGAATTGAAAAAAAAAACTGCATTCAGGAGGCGGCAATATGGTCTCCTGAACGCCAGGCAGCCGCTGCTCTACAGCCTTATGGACAGTGATCCACGGCAGATCACTTTTCATGCAGGCAGTGTAGCCTACCACCCAGCTCATTCACATGGGCACAGAGGTCCAGGTACCATATAGACTGCTGGATTTCTGCACCCAGGAGTCAATGGTGTTGCATACATCGTATAAGGAATGTCACCAGCAGACAAAAATCCTTTAAGGATCACCAAGTGTTCATTTATTCAGAACCATGTCAAGTAAAACAAGCGCTTTCGGGGCCACACAGGGTCTCATCAGGCATTAGCATTGACAATGTGTACACATCAAAGTAAACTTAAATAGACATACAGATGTAAGGTACAACCCCTTAGCGTGACTATTGTTGGTACACGACTGGGCTGGACGGCGGCATCTAGTCTCTATGACAACGCAGCAGCTGGAGCGCTGCACGACAGACAAATGGTGCATTCTAATCTTTACCACTCCTTTCCATCTATAGGGTAATATCCTTGTAGTATTTTTCACATTTGCTCATTTCTGCCTGCTGACATGTTATGGACTTAATACCTAATTAGCATTGTATGCCGATATTATTAGGTGAACGTTTCTTTCATGTTAATAAGATCTGAAACTTGTTTACAGCAGTTTTGGCGGGTCTGTGATGTTATAGTGATGTCAGGGGGTAGTATAAGGGGTTGTACCTTACATTTGTATGTCTATTTAAGTTCACTTTGCTGTGTGCACTTGGTCAATGCTAAGCCTGATGAAGGGACCCTGTGCGTCCCCTGTGTGCTGGTGACGTTCCTTATACGATTAGTGCAATCAGCGGCGCCATCCGTAGTCACTACAAGCACCCTTCCCTTGCAATTAGGACATCCGGTAAGGAATGCGACAAAACAGTCATGCATCAAGTGTTGCATACATCCCACCTGCACAGATCAATGACAGCCTGCACGCCACTAACACCGCTTCGAGTGTAAACTTGATGTACAGTATGTCCCTGAGCGCGGACTGCAAGTGCCCTGAGGTGTATACCTCCGAACCTGTATGAATCTACCAACACAGAGCCACAGCCCTTCATTGATGTGTACAGGTGGTCAGTACGCAATGCCCTTGGCTCCTGGGTGAGGAGGTCAGGATGTTTTTTTATGGTACCCAGACCACTGTGCCCATGTGCATGAGCCTTTAGACCAGGGACGGGCAACTCCTGCCCTCCAGCTTTTATGGAACTATAAGTCCCATGAGGCGTTGCAAGACTGACAGTTGCAGCCATGACTCTGAGGCAGAGGCATGTTGAGATTTGTAGTTAAAGCACAGCTGGAGGGCGGAGTTGCCCACCCCTGCCTTAGACGCATAAATGTCCACAAACCGTTCACATCCGTTAAATTGTTCTTTTATTCCTCTAACTCTGTTTTCATACATGCATACATTCACATGCACACACATGTAAATGACACAGAAATACTGAAGACGCCGAATTCTCTACAGCTGAATGCAAAATGACTGAACACAACACAACTGTGTGTAAGGGCCCATAATATACAATATGGCTGTGGAAAGATCTGTTTAAAACTATATGATGTAGCGATCTGAATGCAGAGTTTTGTATGCCCATGAGCATGAACGCTAAGGCCCTATTCACACCTAAGCGTCTTGTAGCTCAAATGCCTAAGCACTACAACGCTCAACAGGAGGAATCCCATTGTTTTTAATGGCCCCTGTTCACATCTGAGCGTTCTATCGCTTGCAGCAAAATGCCTGTACCTCGAAGAAGTGCATAAGATAAAAAGGAAAATGAATCAGTTGTTTCCAGGTGAAATATAAAGAAGGTGATAGAAAGCACATGAGGTTTGAGATGAATTTATAAAGAACAAATAAAATAATACAGGTGAAGATGGTAGTGCAATTCCCAATCTAACCACAAGATGTCAGTGTTGACTCATTTTCCAGAAAACTCACCAAGGGTCCAGGCAAAGTAATACTTTGGTCTTGCAGCCATTAGGGATAGGTAGAGATATATTACTTTTGTGGGCACTGATGAGGTCTTTACAAAGTGTTCATCGATATTGTATTCGACTGGTAATATCCGTGTGGCAGTCATGTAAAACGCCAATGAGACTGCACAAACCACAACCTTGTGCACGACAACTGTCTGCGAAGAGAAAAGCCACATCCTCTTGTAAGTTTGTACTGTAAGACCACATTGATATTAATTCAAAAAAAATAAGATAGAGCTGATACTTTATGGCTTCTGGCTGAATGCAGCAATTACAACAAAAGGTTTACAACTAAGCAATGCCGCTTATTAGCGCTGGAGCCGAGGGCTCAGTCCCACCAAGGCCATGGATGGATGTAATTTGTAAATTCTCTTAGGCTGTTTTTCTGTAGCAAATTAACCTGAACAATTATTTTATTATAGGCATTAATATAGCGCCAACAATTTAGACAGAACTTTACAGTGCACATTCAAATCAGTCCCTGCCCTCGAGGAACTACAATCTAAGGTCTCTATTGCACATGCATACATACAAGGCCAATTTAGACAGGAGCCAATTAACCTTCCAGCATGGCTTTGGAGTGTGAGAGGAAAAAGTCACACAAGCACAAGGAGAACATACAAAATCATTGCAGATAGTGTCCTGACCAGGTTGCAAACAAGGAACCCCCCCAGTGCTGCATGACAGAAGTGCTAAGCCACTGTGCTGCCCATAGAGTGTAATAGATCACGTTCTAAAATAGCTGACGTGCAATCTTCTTAAAGCAGAACTATAGTCACATTGCAAATCTCACCAATATTAAGCAAACAGCTTAGATTTTAGTGGAATTTGTATGTAAAGAGGAAGAAGTTCTTAGAATTGTTACTGCAGAAAACCCTCTTCCTCAATATCAGTTAGCTTTCGCCTCATCTACTCTCCTCCAAATAATCTAAACAATTGTGATGTTTCGAGCCCACACTAGCTCTTTTTAAAGCCAAACGAGTTGCTTTGTTTTGCTAGAAAGAGTTTCTTGAGATTTGACGTTGCTGCTTTTCTGACGAGAACATAAAAGAGCTATTGTATACAAAATGTCTGTGAAGGTTTTCATCACTGGTCATCCGACCAGCTTTCTCAACTCAGAATGACTTGTACAAAAAAATTATCTGGGAATAAATATGGTGAATGTTGCTCCAATCCACATAATCTGTTAGTCACAACCAGGTGTTGATTGCATTTGCATAATAGGAGCTAGAAGGTGTTAATAACCTGCCCAGAGAGAGAGGTGTTAAAACAGCATTGTATGTGGCAGACAATAGATTTCTCACCACCCCCATCTCTATTCAAGCTTGGCTTCCCCATCTTTACATAAATGGCCTCTTTTACACCTCTTTTAAACCAGTTCTCCTCCCTGTCTAGGATGCGTACTTGACTGTCTTCAAAGGAGTGACCTTTTTCCTTTAGATGTAGGTACACTGCTGAATCCTGACCAGAGGGTTTGGCTCTTCTATGCTGTGCCATACGCTGGTGTAGCTGCTGTCTTGTTTCACCGACATACAATTCTGAGCACTCCTCACTGCACTAAACTGCATACATAGTGTTGTTCATTTTGTGTTTTGGCGTTGGGTCTTTTAAGTGAACCAGTTGTTGCCTCAGTGTATTGGTGGGTTTAAAGCAGACAGGAATGTGATGTTTTTTAAAAACCCTTCTGAGTTTCTCAGCTACACATGGGATGACCAAATTCTTCCGTTTGTCATGCTTGTCCTAGTTAACCCTGTGGATGTTGGTGGGTTGGTAACTACACTGCAAGTCACTTGGTTCAGATTGTTTGCTGTGCACTCTGATTTAGAGATCTCCTCCACCGATCTTGTGATCGTCAGCACTGCAGTGTCCACATCACATCACCGGTGGAAGTGATGAAGAGCACTCTCTCCTATTCCTACTGCCAGCTCTGGCAACCAGAAGGGTTCTATAGCCCCTACGATGACATCACGGGGTTTGGAAGAAGATATTCAGGGTCCCTGGACAAGGTAACCACTGCAAACATTACAAGGGGCCTATCATTTCAAAAAGATAACTTTATGGGCTTTAATGACTGGGACAAATGGGGTCTTATTTTAAAGAGGCCAGTCTCCACATGTTATTTCCATAATATGATCAATAAAGTAAGCCTGTCTTAAATCAGCAAATCCGACCTTAGGTGAAAATTACTTGTCAAAAAAAAAATAGGTTCACTTTGCTACAGAGGCAAAAAAATAATGTATTAATGTTCTCCGCACCCACCACCACCACCCCAGTCCACTACCATGGCAGACATACGTCTAGGTATGGTGGAACTTGTGACCATCACTCTCCCTTCCCACAACACAAGGCTTGCTTCCTGAGAGGTCATCTGCCCAACCCTGCGTATGGTTCAACTAAAAGGTCATGTACAGTCGTTTTAAAATCATTAGATAAAATATGTAATTCTTATCAATGATTGTAAGTATAATTAAACCCTTAACCAACAAAGTTCCCAGTTATTATTCATAAAGTTATGCATGATTGTTGTTTTTTTTTTTTCTTTTAACTCCTTTTTTCTTTGCTGTGCCGTGCACATTGCTGCAGCACAGCCTCAAGCTTTCTGTGCAAGCAAGTCAACATCTGGGATCTGTTGTCAGTTACAGGGGTGGTGAGGAGGATCACACAATCCATAGCAGGTGATGCTGGACTTGTGCATCACCACCCCCATTAGCAGTCCTCAATGGAAGTGAACATGACAGTGACTGTGCTGTTGCTAAATAGAGGCCATAGAAAGGCAGTGAAGAGTGAACCTTTTCTGTGAAAGGTTTAATTACACCTTAAAGCAGAACTCCAGCCTTGCCTTTTTCCCACACTTGTAGCAAGTCCTCTTCTGTGTTAAAAACTGATTACTCTCAATTCTCTATAAACTTGCATCTCCAAATATAACCCTTTGAAGCTGAAGTAGCTATTAAGAGCTGACCTTCATTTCGTGCATGAACCACCTCCATCATTCATCAATCACTTCTCCTCCTGATGGCAGCTATTAGCTTTCTCTGCCATCAATCATTTTGTTCCTGAGCTTTATGTGAAAGAACACATCACTGGCATCCCTTTAGACCCTTGGTTCTCAACTGGTGGGGTTGCAACCCCTTGTTAAGTGGGTCACCGCATGCCTTCCACTTTTCTAGGTGAGAGGCTCCTCTGCGCCCCCCTAGCGCAGCACTGTCCATTCTCCTGCCAAGCTGCCATTCAAAATATGCTGCCCGGGACCGAGTGTCAGCTTTAAGGTGGGATAGGATGGGGCTATGGCCGCGAGGGAGCTCCATCCATACGTGTACTGCTTACAGCTCCCTCATGTGTCTCATGTGGACCGGAGTGACATCACATTCTGGCTCCCAGCACCTCTACAGGGCAATCTAGGGAGCTGTACAAGCAATGCACATATGGATGGAGCTCCATCACAGCACAGCAACCCACACTGGACACCAGGCTAAGGATTGACTCCAGGTAGGGAGACTGGGTGGACCTTAAAAAAAATGTGAATGTCTGTGAGTGTGTGAGATTGTGTCTGTGATTGTGTATGTATGTATGTCAGTCAGTGTTTTTGAGGGCCCGTGTACAGTGCGTTAATCACAGTCCTGTGTAATTAACGCACTGTACCATGGAATTGCACCTACCATGCATTCTGGTATGGGAGGTGTGTTGTATTGCCATTAATTTGAATGGTTCCCCAAACTCACTTATCACACACGCTTCATACACTCGCACTGGAACACGCGGTACACTAATGCCGTACATTCCATTGCAGTGCGACTTGGGTCAAGACTTAATGACCAAGAACAAAGGTGGGTCCTGAGGTTACACACGCTGAGAACCACTGCTTTAGACATGCCTGCAACCTGTCAGCAGAGTGCACACTTAAAGTCTGTAGCACACAGTGGCCAGCAGGGAGAATCAGACACAACTAAAGGGATCCTGGAGATGTGTATTTTCATCTTTTATTTTTTATAAAGATCCGAGGCAGAAGGGGGTAGGAGTGGGGGAAAATGCCATGTGACGCCCCATAAGAGGTTACTTGCGTCAGGGCTGTACAATCTTACCAGAGATGTGCTAACAGAACCAAACTGGTGCCATTTTCCCCAAGTCATGATTGTCGATCGTATCAGGTTTAATGAGCTGGAAGGCTGCAGTGCTACTATAATGATGCCAGAGGGGTATTATATTGGCATATTATTATATCCAATCCTTGTTGCCATGCACCTTCCCTATTGTCACTGGAATTTTTCAGTCAAAGTGGAATTGCCTGAGCTGAACTGTTGCACTAAGTGCGCTTTGTTGCCAATGTGTCCTGATTTGCCCTTAACCCTCCACACCCAATTACTTTTACTATATCGTAAATGCCATGACTTGCCTCCCTCTGCTCCCCTCCCTTACCAAGAGCACTGCAGTAAAGGTTTACAAGTGTCTCTGCTGCTGTGGCAAACCCTGAGATGCGTTGGGCAGATTCATTACTTGGCTCTTACTTGGCAGCAATTAGAGTTCTTTAAATTAAAACCAACTGAATATTTAAATGCGACTACATGCACCGATCACAAACAAAACTATAAAACTTTCTGAGCATTACTGGGACAATAATATTTCCATCACAATCTAAACACAGAAATTTCAGGGGCAAAAATTTGTATAAGTATTGAAAAAAATGACTTATTTGTTGGCATTCATACACAACTGAAAATACACCTTCAATAAAGTTAGGCCCCCACCTCATGGTATGCTTCCTGGTGGATCATTCAGGTCCCTTAGAAAACCTACCCGTCACTCATCTCTTCTTCCCTTGTCATGAACAGGAAACTTAAAGTCTATGCAGAGCCAAAACCTTCTTTTGTTTTGAATAAAGTAGGAAAGAGTTTATTTTTTGCTTTTTACTTTTGTGGAAAATTCCCTTCACTTTCTGTTCCAGAGATGCAACAGGTAATGAGTGGAAATATCCAAAAGTGAGGGTAATTACATTTCCCCTTGCTTTCTTTCTCAGTAACAATTGAGAAGCAAATCTCCCCAATGTAGACACAGACAAACAAAAAGGTTCTGCATAGAGATACCCTTTAAAAAGTAAGTGCACTTTAAAACAAAGTGCATTTTTTGTCCCCCTTCCCTGAACTAACAGATCCCACACTCCCCCTCCGCAGATGTACACTTGCCCAGGTTTATGGGGATTGTTTACATTCCACTTCCCAAATCGTCTCTCTATAGGCTGCACCTGCACAGTAAAGCACCATACACTTCTATGGGCTCATCTACCTCCATATTCCAGCCCGGGACATGAGTCCCTTCTATGGGACTCTACTGCGCAGGTGTGGCCAGAAGAGAGAGGACTTGTTGTGGTTCAGGATGTAAACAAGCACAGAAGGCCATGGGCATCAGATCTTGGTAATTATGCATCAGTAAAGGGGTGGGATATGTTGGGTCAGGGAAGAGCCTGAGCATGCACTTAATCTTAAAGCCCCTTCATTAAGTGCTCTGTACAGATGGTGTGCTTTTCTATGTCTATGAGCACCCTCATACAGATACACACCAGGGGGAATTTTGGGTGCTATTCAATGCAGTTCTCATCTCTGCTAGGAAATGAACCCATACCCAAACAATGAACCCATGCTCACCACTTATCTAAGTAAATACATACTTCCAACTTTCTGAGATGAGAAAGAGGGACACCACGGACATTTAGTATGCAATGCAGACAAATATTAGTTAGATCCATATTCCCCCCCCCCAACAACTATTCCTATACTGGCAATACTTTTGAGGTTGGATAAAAGATTTAATGTTGTATATTACATTTTGCTAGTTTTAATAATACATCTACATCAGACCAGAAAGAGGGACAACTGAGTCGGAAATATAGACAGAAGGATTTGGTTCCAAAAGAGACAGGCAGTCCCTCCAAATGAGGGACAGTTCGGAGCTATATTAATGTTCTTGTTTATTTCTTTCAAAGGACTCCAGTTTTTGTACCCCAAAGACTCTTTAAACCCTATCTTCTATTTCAGAATTAACAGGACCACTTCCAGCTTTGTGTTGATTAAGCCTGTTTATCTACATTGTAACTAAAATACAACATCTGGAGCAAGACCCATCTCGGTAGTGTATGCCTCATCTGCATTCCAGTACAAAGCTTTTTGTAGAACAAAAAAGAAGCAAATCACTTTATGGTTTCATCATCTCTAAAAATAGATTTACAGCTCACAAAGCAGTTTTAAAGGAACTTAAACATCTTCCTTTTCTTGACGGAACCTCTACTAAGAAAAATATGTTTGCCATTGCTGAAAAATGTAGTTGCCTGCCTATCAAGCGGACCCTCTTGCTTTGATAATTTTGGAATCACAGAGCCAGAACTAATATTAAGGTCAGGAGTTTTGACATCACTGATTAAATTAATCAGAAAGTACTGAGGCCAGAGCCATTTTTAGAGGGAGGTCATCTATGTCAGCTTCTTGATCTCTCTCGGTTCGGGATTCCTTTCAAGTAAACCTGACAAAAACCTGGGTAATTTCAGCTGAGCATATCAAAATAAAAGTGTAAAAGCCAAATGCTCTTTTAATTTTGGATAAGGTATGAGATGGTAAGACACCCGTCATTTCATTTTCTGTCCAGTCAGGTAGATTTAACTTCCTGTCGCAAAGCAGGAAATAAGAGATCTCCCCAAAGTGAGGGGATATCCCTCTGTTAGATGATTGTCACCAGAAAAGGTTTACCGTTTGGAAGATTTCCCTCTTCCTGCCCCAAAGACACAGCAGGAACTATGAGGAGATCCCTCCAAAGTAGAGGAATATTCCCTCTTAGACAATTGCCACCAGATCAGGTTTACCCATTGGAAGATTTCCCTGTTTCTTCGACAACTCAAAAATGTTGGATTTTCTATCATTTTGTGTACCGTGGACAATGGGCACCAGGAATAACAGTAAGAAAAAAACTTGCAGGCGGTTCAGACTTCCTACTACTCTATCCTATATTTAAAAATGTATACACTTATGGGTTACCTCCACACTCAAAACCATCAACAGACACAGAGCTATGGCAGATGAAATGATATGCAGCAAACCTAATTGTGCCCAATCTTGCCTTCCAAGCCTTCTTATTGGTCGCATCAAAGAAGAACCTTCGCTGACAGTAACCTTGTCTTAAACATTTTTTTTCTCATATACCTAGTTTGCACTACCCAGGATTGTGATAGGTTAACTTTAATTTCAACGAGCACTATACTATACTACACTATACTATACTATACTACATCTTTCTGTTTTTGAAACGTATGTGAAACACAGGTCAGCAAAAGCCCATTGACTTTAATTGAGCAGTACACATTACAGATCAGAAGCAGTGTTTGACCTGCTTTGGGTGTAGCATGTCCTATTGAGGGATGTTTGAACAACAGGCAAAGCAGATCAGAAGCAGCCTTTTCTTTTCAGACATTAATTTGAAACAACATAATTGCAAGCCAACATAAGCCCTAACAATAACATTAACAATTTAAAAAACAAAATACAACCATTTCTGTAAAAAAAAAACAATACCACCCCTGTGTTCCATCCCTCTTGAGTTAGAAAATAAGATCACAGTTTCCATATTGTAACTGAAACTTTCTTTGTTCTTCTACGGCCTAAGCTGTACTTTTAAAGTATGCAGTAAGTATTCCTAATTTCAAAACAATTCCCTGCTTTTCCATTTGACGAGTGTCCTCCTTTAAAGGGATTCTATCCTCCTACGTTTACATCTTTATTTAACATTGACTGCAGAGATTCACAAGGTCTTTTAGTTCACCCTGGCCCTGCAGAAGCAGGTGGGCTTTGTGCCAGGATAGACTAGGATCCCACAGGCACAACATCTTCAATACATTTCAGTTATTCTTAAGTCTGCAATTTCTCTTTGTATTCACTCTGACACTGATTGTAAGCTCTAATAATTTTTGCCTGGTCAAGAGCATTGCTTCAGCTGGAGGTAGAGTAATGGACTGTCTGTTATCCTCAGCGTTTGACCGAAATACTAAAACAGCCAAGTGCTGCAAAATGAATGCGAAGACGTTCACCTCTGAGCTGTTGGGATTTGCTGAGGAAGTTAGCCAGACATCTGGTCTAGTCTAAGCTCACGGACACTTATAGAGGAGCTAGGGTGAGGTAAAGAAATCTGTGCAAGTCCACTGACAATATTTTAAAAAGAAAACTGTTTCAACACAGGATTATAGTGGCACATTAACAGACATCTAAACCATAGAAACACTATGACCAAAGGTTTGTAGACACCTGACCACAATTTGTTGGACATCCCATTCCAAAACCAGGTGCATAAAATCTAGCACATAGCCATGAAATCTCTACTGACAAGCATTAGAATGCAAATCCTCTTTAGAAAATTGTACCCTTCCAACTTTGTGGCAAAAGTTTCAGGAATAAGATACAAAAGGCTTGTTGCACTCCTTACTGGAAATCCCTGTATTCGGGGAAGGGTGCTTGGAATGACTGCTGCCAGTAGCAAATGTAAAAGAGAGACGTCACCAGCACACCAAATTCCTTAAAGGATCATAATTGTGGATTTATTGAAGACTCATGTCTTGTGTATTTGACATGAGTCTTCAATAAATCCACGATGATGATCCTTTAAGGAATTTGGTGTGCTGGTGACGTTTCTCTTTAACAGTTTCAGGAAGCCCCTTTTCTGTTCCAGCATGGCTGTGCATCCAGGGCACAAATCCAGTTAATAAAGACATGGTTTGATGAGTTTGATGTGAAGGAACTCTAGTGGCCTGCACAGAACACTGTTCTTGGGGCCTACTGAATGCTGCTGAGATCAGTTGAAACGCTGACTGCAAGCCAGGTCTTCTAGATCAACATAAATACCTGACTTTTGGCTGAATTGGTACCTAATCCCTCAGACACACTCCAAAGTCTTGTGGTAAGCCATCCTAAAATGGTGGCTGTTATAGGTGCAAAAGGGGTGCCAAACTTCATATTAATGTTGATGGTTTTGGAATGGGATGACTAGCAAGTTCATATAGCTGTGATGGTCAGGTGTTCATAAACTATCCACTATGTAGCGTATGTAGGTAGCAGTTTCTATCCGTCCACTTAACACTGATATAGGATGATAATGAATGAACAGCAGCATTGTATCACTGATGTGCAAAGGTGCAAGTCTATGGGCAGTTCTAATAAATGATGCAGTTTTTCCAATACAAAATCTCCCAGCACCACTACTGAGAGAAGAGGACGCACTACCGTTTATATGCACAATGACACGATATGTACAAGTAGAACTCCGCCTATTGGGGTGGTGCAGAATGACCCCCTAAGTAGTGTGGAAGGCTAACATTTCTATCTTAGGGTCTGGCCCTTGGTGTATAGGAGGGTAAAAATAGGATGGGTTTGTAGTCAGCATGTTTTTATAATGGGAAAATAATGTGAAGTCAATCAATGAATATCAAGTAAGGCACACTTTTGTCTTTGCCTTGGGCTACAGCACATACTGAAAGGCAAGGCCCAAGCAGAGATCCTTCAATGCAAAAATGCTCTCCAAGAAAAAGCCCAGGAGGAGCCCTCTGGAAAAGTGACCTAAATATTTCCCCAAACCATACCTCTGAATAAAGGACCTCAGAGATTGGTTAGCTCAGATAAATATTCATAACTCAGTGATTGTCCTACCCACACAAATTACTGGAACCTCCTCACAGTAACAGGCAGAAAAAAATCAATCCACAGAGATTATGGAAGACGGGGCCAAGAAAAAAGAAAACAAATTCTAGAAACAAAATACACTAAATTTAATTAGGGACACGACAGCATAGGGCAGAGTCCCTACACACATGTGACAGCCCACAGCCCGTGCCTTCGAAAACAAGTCAGGCTTCAAATATTTCTTATAACTTGTACAGACTTGTTTTAAACTGTCAAAACACTATTTCTGATCAAAAAAAGGAGGAATTCACACCCAACCTTTTAGCTGATTTTGTACTCCTCTAAACTTCCAGCACATTATACTTATTCTGCACTTCCTGGGAATCAGCATTTGTACGTCTCTGTAAGACTCAACATCAGAAATCCAGTTCCTCCACTAGCCATTCCCATGATGGGAATTGTACTATCAACAGCTGCAGATCTTCAGCTACAAACTGTCCATACCTGCAAGATACTATAGCCATTTGTATGAAGACCCATGAAAAAGGGGATTGTTGGAAATACTTAATTACTTTAGGCACAGCTGAGCCTATGTCTACTGAGAGCTATTCAAAGACCATTCCATACACCCAGCTGCCTTTCATAGCCATGTGATTGTGCCTAAACCTCCCCTATGACAAAAAACAGATTTCCAGAATTTTTCACTAGGAAAATGGATACTTCAATAACCTGTAGTGGCATAAGGGATGACATTGGATATTAAATCAAGAGTACAAAGTTTATGTCATTATGGTTTAAATTAAACTTTCAGAAGTGAACAGGCTACAGTACTGCAATGCAGGCACCTAGTCATGTCTACTCATACCTTTAGATGGCTACTCCATTGTCCTAGATGCCATTTAAAACATGGGAGCTATAATGCACAACTTTCATTGCATGCAAACTTCATTACCTCCAGCTAGGTTCCCCCACCTCTCCAAACTTCGTTACATTCCTTTTGGCTAGGGATGTTCAGATACCAAGTACCGTACTCGGTACAAGTACAAATACAGATACTTTTCCAGCTCCAGGACTAGACTAGAGAATAATTAAAACATTAGGAGGCAGCTGTCATTTTTAAGGAGCACACGGAGCTCCTGGGATTTGTACATCTCTGTTTTAATGTATGATTTTTGTTTTATAAATATATATATATAAAGAGATGCACCGATACCATTTTTTCAAGTACAAGTACTGATACTTGTTCAAGTACTCACAGATACAAGTACTGATACATGTTTGCTTATTATCATGTGACAGATTTTCTATAAACAATACAGACTAATGATTTCAGGACAGTGGTGGAGCGCCGGAGCCAGGTCCCAGTTGCAACCGCTGCAACCCTGGTAGTTCTCATGAAAATGCCAAGTATCTGCACTGGTATCTGAACATCCCTACTTTTGGCCCATTAGTATGGCACACAGTCTCTCTAGCCTTTGGGGACATAGAGGGAAAAATAAAATCAACAAAGCTGGTAATTGCCAAAAGTTGCATGTCATAGCACACTAGTATTTAGGGCACCAAAGGACCTTGAAGTAATCTTCGAATAGTATGTGTGGGCTTCAATAGGTCAGAGCTAGGGTGGCTACTTTCATTCATCATGTTCTCTGTGTGTGTTGAAAAGTAGCCACCACTCCACGATCACTCCTGTGATGGACTACAATCTCACATTTAGTTTACTAATTTGTATTGAGATTGTAGTCCATCACAGGAGCGAGCTTGGAGCGGAGGCTACCTTGCAACACACACAGGAACCAAGGGGAACAAAAGTAGCCCCCCTCCAGAAGGAAGGACAGTGTTAGCACCAATTCAGAGATGATTTGAGGATCTACAGCCGAGTGATACACAAATAAGGTCCATTTTTGTTAATATTTAGGGTACTCGAAATGCCATTTTAAGATTTAACTCCTGAGTTTAGTGTCAATTTAAGTCAGCATGATGTCAGAATTCCAAATCTGCACATTTGTTTTGGGTAAGTAAATAAGTGGCCACTGGATCAGACAGCCAGGCAATTAGCAGAGGTCAGAACTGGCCTCCTTTATATTCCAGTCAGTATAGGTTTCCTTTATAGAATGAGAACTGGTTGTCCAAAATGGATTTTCCCGCACAATCACTATTGTGCCCCCAAGATAAGGAAGACATCAGGATCTCAGCTCAGTAAATACAGTGTGGCAAATAAATATTTTCCTCACTGTAAACACGCACGTTTGGCTGATCACATGTGCAAATTTAAGAAGCATACAATCCTGTTACTTATTGTACAGTGAAGTATACAGAACATAATGTTATCCTCTTGTTTGTATACTTCACTGCACAATAAATCATGAAATTTTATTAATTCTGAATTGGCAAGCAAGTCTCGCTACTTTACTTTTTGTGGAGATTTTTGCCCCGTCAATGGAGAGGTCCCGAGAGCTTACTTTAATTGGGAATGGTTTTATACAGTTCACAGAATAATCATGCAGCAGTCGGGTCTTTCAACTCCCGTTTCATGTCTATGAAAAACGTAAACTCTAGACACATTTTCTCAGCCTATTTTGTCTCTCTCTCAGGCCAGCCTAATGACAGATCACATTTAGAGTCTCCTGTATCAGCAGGAGAAGAAACAACCTCTAAAAAGATAATGATCTAATGCCAATTTTTTCCAGGGTGTGCTGGGAAGACAACTGAGAATGTTCCTTTTATAAACACACATGCATGTGCAGACAAGTCTGCCAAGCTGAACAGTTACAGAACGTGACTGTTGGTAAAATACACGAGTAAGTGAGGCCGGCAAATCTGATCAATGTCTATTAGAGCTATAAAAGATGTTTATTTCCAGAGCTAAGATAATGTGTGTCACATCTGGATCCAAAACTCTGGAGGTATCATAGAGGGCTCTCTGTATTTACTGGGCAGCTGTAAAAGAAATGTGCAAGGATGTGTATGGAACAAAGGAGCTGCTTTGTTTATTGTTTATTCCTTAGTAAAGTGTTAAATATTAATTTTAAAAGTTTTCATTCTGTTTAAATTAAGTCCCTCTTCGTACACCAACTAACCCTACCCTTTGGCAGTAGTTGTGGTGGACATGGAGTGCAGAAGTGACCAATGAACATAGCAACAAAGTTGCTGAAAGGTAAATATAAGCACTGTTGGGGGCCTTCTATTCAGTGAACCTGTATAATTAAGGCACAAGTTTGCTTAAAAACATGCCCCTAATTAGGTGGGCATGGGATGCAGAGGTAAGCAGTGAACATGGAGTGAAGATGTGACAAGTGAACAATGGGTTCAGAGGTGAGGAGTGAGCATGAGGTGAGCGGTGGACATTGGATACAGAGGTGAGGGGTGGACAAATGTGCAAAGGTGATCAGTGGAGTGGACATGGGATGCAGATTTGGGGGTGAACATGGGAGGCTGAGGAGAGGGGTGGACATAGGGTGCAAAGATGAGCAATGGACATGGGATTCAGAGATGAGCAATGGACATGGGATTCAGAGATGAGTTGTGAGCATGAGATGCAGAGTTGAGTGGTGGGCATGGGTTGCAGAGGTGAGGGGTAGATGTGGGATGCAGAGGTGAGGGGTGGACGTGGGATGCAGAGGTGAGGAGTGGACATGGGATGCAGAGGTGAAGGGTGGACATGGGATGCAGAGGTGAGGGGTGGACATGGGATGCAGAGGTGAGGGGTGGACAAGGGGTTCAGAGACATGGAATGAACATGGGATGCAGAGGTGAATGGTAGACATGGGGTCAGGGCCGGATTTACTTTCTCTGCTGCCCCAAGGCAAGGTTCCTCAATGTGCCCCCCTACCCACCAACACCCATGGAGAATGGCAGACCTGCAGGCTGCATACAAGTGATCTCGGCAACATCGCCGGGATCACTTGTAAAAAACAAGTCTGCGGCAGGTAGGCAGCGGTAGTAGATGTGGGTGGCGTAGGGGTAATCGGAGGACCTAATTTTGGAAGACAAGCAGACAGAGACCTATGCTCTATCCATACCTTTTCTGTCTCTTCGTCTCCTCAAACTGTGTGGCCATCAGCCTGATTGACTCAAACACCTCGTTTTTGTTGTCTCTTCCTTCCTTTCTCTTACCCCTAAAACTCAATATTGGGAATTGACCGACATAGTACCCCTCCTATTTTTAGGGGGGACTACGCAGGGGCGTAGCTCGACCAGACCCGCCCAGACACGTATACACACCAGAGCACATAAATAGATACCTCCTGTACCTGAAGAAGCGCCTGGGTGCGCGAAACGTCGTATCAGCTCCTCCATTTATGAACCTCCACCAACTCTATACAGCATTTAAGCTTCTAAGGAATTGTTATCCCTTATCCTTGATCGTCTGTATTATCAGATTGTTTCCTAAACTATGCACTTATCTTGTTATGATTTAATCATGCTGTAGGAAGGGTACATATGGAGAGAGCACACAGGGAGCTATCTAATTAGCTGATTTTAATTTGGATTGTATATCTAGTCTTTGTTTTTAATGAATGTAATTAAAATGAACTCTTTTATATGATTTTCTTTGTGGAGTAAGTTCCTTTGGTGCTCTCAAAACCCCACTTTCTGTCCTTGTCGAATATAAATTTTAGGGGTGTGGCACCTACTATTCGGACCCAGATCGAAAACCATCGTCTATATTTTGTAAAAAACAAGTGATGGCTTCTCCGCTGTACATTTAGCTCTGCTTGCCCAAAGCAGGGCTAAATGTAGAAAACATTTACTCGCCCGGCGCCTGGAACTGCATGTCCCGGGCATCGGGAGATAGGAATTCCACACCCCTGCTGCCCCTCTACTCCCTGCTGCCCAGAGGCCGGGCCTTGGTTGGCCTTGTGGGAAATCCGGCCCTGTATGGGATGCCGAGGTGAAGAGTAAACATTGGATGCAGAGGTGAAGAGTAAACATTGGATGCAGAGGTTGCAGTGAACACGGAATGCATATGTGAGGAGTGAACAAAGTGTGCAGAGGTCAGGAGTGAACATAGGATGCAGATGTGAGGAGTGAACAAGGGGTTTTGGGGTGAACGGTAGACATGGGGTGCAGTGGTGAGAAGTGAACATAGAATGCAGAGGTGTATACAGTAATCTCAGGGTCTAGTCAGCAGTGCCCCATTAAGCTCCTCCTACTGTCAGCACATTATGGCCACACAGTTTAGGTCCTGTTAAGAATTAGTACACTTTACTGCAGCACACTACGAAACCATATGTATCTGTGTTGCCGTTCATTCTAAATAGCACCAACAGACATACACAAGGAGATGCAATAGTTTAAAAAAGAAAAAAACTGCAGGAATTTTCTTCTTCTGCATTGGGACTCACTTAAAATGTATGGGCTGCAGTAACCTTGCAATATAGTGGATTGCAGCACATGCAACGCAGTATGGGGTGAACTGGTCATTAAAGAGATCCTGTAGTCTGCCCTAGATTACTGGATAGCAGACACCTTCCATTTACTTTTCACTCACACTTCAGCCACCCTGATTATTGCCGGCTGGGGGCCTAAGTGGACAATCGCCATGTCTAAATGCTGTCAGGGAGAAGAAAGCCCGTAACTATGTGTACCCTCTTGGGTGGTCCAGAGGGCAAATGGAATGGTGAGGGGGTCCCTGAAAGGTAAATATAAGCACTGGAGGGTGCCTTCAATTCAATGAGTAAAGTACAGGTTTGTTCAAAAACTTGCCCCTGGCCTAATCAGGACTAGAACCTTGTGTCTAAAAGGTGCCCATACACTGTACAATTATCGTACGATAATCACGGGAAATCCCGCGATCGTACGATAATCGCAAAGTTTATGGAAGGCGTGCGACCGTTTCTACTGTACGATCACACGTCTTCCGTCGAACAAGCACGATTCTCGGCGGGTACGATTCGTACGATTCTCGGCGGGTTAGTGGCGTGCTTGTTCGACAACTGTCGAACGGGCCAGTGTGCGCACGTGCAGCATTGCAGTCATCAGAAGCCCGCCCCTCAGCAGTGCAGGCTTGCAATGATCGCAAATACGATCAGCCTGTCGATGATGGGCAGATCGTATGTTTTTTTAATTACTTTACAACCATGGCAAGACAAAAGTCTTGCAAGGGTTGTACAGTGTATGGCCACCTTTAGAAGGAAAATAAGCATTGGCAGTGATCACAAGTTGCACAAATCTTCCAAATGGGTTTCCAGGCATATGAGTTCACTGGTCACAAAAATAACTCCTAAAATAGGCATGTGATTTACTGTGCACCAAGGCCTATCCTCCACAAGGAACTTTAAACATTCACTGTTGCCTGAAAACCTGCTGCTTTTAAAAAGAATAATAAAGAGATATTTAGGAGCATCTAAGAGAGAAAATGAACTATATGCAAATATTAACGGTGATAAAATGTAAAACGCTCTCACAGTATAATACATATAATCATGCAAAACATATTCTATCATCTATATTTTATGGCACAGGAGAGCTTTGAAGATAGTTCCAACTAAACAGAGAAGTGAACTTGAAAGTAAGACAGCATGTAGCATTTTACATGTTGTGTCTCCTGTAAAAAAAGGTGTACAAAATCAGCAGCAATGGTTCTAATGTAGAACCTCCGAGTCTCTATACAGCAGGATCTCTAAAATGGCTACAAGCACTATAATGCTGCCAAATTACAGGCAATTTTATATTCCCTCCATAATTAGTCTAAATCATAATGGCTAACCATTTCATGGTTAGTGTTGTTTACCTCGAATGAACTAGAGAGATTTTTGCACTTTAGCTACTTTTCCATTCATTTAGCAATACCTTCAGTGCAACTTATAATACATAAAAGAGTAACCGTATGGATTCATTGAATAGATATAGAGAGAGGGAGAGAGGGGAATGAGGCATTAGAGAGGGAGAGAGAGGGAGTCAGATTGAGAGTATAAAAATTAGAATACCACCTTGGTGTTGCCTGGGCTTTAGAACATTTAAAGAAGAGCTCCGGGCGATTGAAACATTAACCCTTGCAGTGGAGCGCGTTTTGGTCTAGGGGCTACAATATTTTTCACCTGATCCTTGGTCCTGCGGTGATGACGGTTCACCTCTCTCCCCCTCTGCTCTGGTCCGGGAGAAGAGGCTGTGGGGATCGGTCTGGCAGCCAAGTGGGGCCAAGGACCACGTGAGTATGTCTTCTTTATTTTAGCCCCTAGACCAAAACAAGCAGTTAACCCTTGCAGTGCAGGGGTAGCCCACTGCAAGGGTTTATGTTTTTCGATTGCCTGAAGTTCTTCTTGAAAAAGAACAAAGTAACTGGACACTCAAAGGTCTGGAAGTGGAGGTAATTTAAGAAAGGTGAGAGAGAGAGATTGAATTTAATGAACGGACATCCTTTTGCAATACAAATAGAATGATTGTGATTTACTGCAGCACTAAAATTGTGAATAGCCAAAAGGTCCAAGAGTGATGCCAGCCCAACTCACCATTGAGGCAGGTAAGACGAGCTATAGAACACCACTGCACCCATAGAGGTATGTAATTCCCATCAGACTTCCATGTCCATCCTGTCACAGCCATTGCAACGCCAAATGATGGTTAAAATCTGTCTGAAACCTTCCTAATGGCCTTGATGGTTGAGGCAGAATAACAAATTACTACTGGGATATTCCACCACTGAAGTCTTAAGGAGATGTACAAATCACATCAACACACTGGAACTCGCTTCAAACTGTATTGTCTATTTCCCATGGGGACTGGCCTTTAAACCAGCAAAACTAATGATTTTGCAGATTAGTCTGCTAACTAAAAGCATTCCACATAGTTCATGCAAGGGCACAATAAACAGAAAAGCAGGGTGACACTTACATTGGGAGATGGTTCTTTCTGTTCATATTTTATGTCATCTTTCCCATTGACCTCCGCCTCTTTCAGATGATATGATGTGCCTTCAATGAAAGTAATATAGTCTTTATAAGAGCATAATGGGCCTGCCAGGATGCCCAGGAAATTACAGCAGTAACTTAAATATTCCAGCAGACTTGGCATGTGCCTGTAATTCAAACATAAGCAGCTAGTGAGATGTCACTTTGGACAAAAATCAAAACAAAGAAAATGCATGGTGGACATTAAAAGCATTACTGTAGTTCCAAAGCTTCCAGTCACAGGAGGTAACAGCTAGAAGGTCTGAATGTTATCAACTGGAATGTGAAGTATCTCTGTTGTCCACTACAAATAATATTATCTCTCCAGTGTGGGAAAGAAAATAACAAAAGGCAGTTGGCAATGTAGGATTAAGGGCAGGGTGGTGGGAGTGCTGTGCGTTCAGACAGTTGGGGGGGTGCATGGACTGCAGAGACTGGGCAAAACCCAGACAAGGTCACCTTTCCAATGATCAGCAATGTAAGGGGGCAACTATCTTGTGACCACAACTATCTGTAGACACTTATTCACTGACCACCAATATAAAGAGACATTTCTTTATTGACCATCAATCTACAGGGGCACTTTACTGTCCACCAATCTAAGAGGGCCTTTATCCAATGACCATCAATGTAATGGGGCACTACACTGACCGCCAATCTACGGGGGCATATCTCCAGTGATCACCAATGTCCATAGACACCTATTCACTGATCACCAATGCAAAGAAACATTTCTACATTGATCATCAATCTAAGGGGGGACTTCTTTACTGTCCACCAATGTAAGAAGGTCTTTTTCCACTGACCACCAAGGTAATGGGGCACTACACTGGCCACCAAAGTAAGGAGGCATATCTCCAATAACCACCAATGTAAGGGAGCACTACAATCAACACCAACATAAGTGTGCACTTCTCCACTGACCGCCAATCTCGGGCAGGGGGGGGCTTCTTCACTGACCACCAATGTAAGAGGGCCTTTCTTCACTGACCACCAATGTAACAGGGGACTACACTGGCCACCAAAGTAAGGAGGCATATCTCCACTAACCACCAATATAAGGGAGCACTACAATTAACACCAACATAAGTGTGCACTTCTCCACTGACCGCCAATCTCGGGCAGGGGGGGTTTCTTCACTGACCACCAATGTAAGAGGGCCTTTCTTCACTGACCCCCAATGTAATGGGGCACTACCAAGACCACCAATGTAAGAGGGCCTTTCTTCACTAACCACCAATGTAATGGGGCACTACCCTGACCACCAATGTAAGAGGGCACTATACTGACTATTTTGCACAATTCAGCGGCTAGGAGTATGCCTGGAGTATGCACTTTGTACGTTGTGCTGTACATGACATATTCCTGACCAATGCACTGTCTGCATTTCTTTACTGGACAATATTATTCATATGTTTTTATAGCTATTATTGGAAATCATTTTGAGCAGGGTTTAGCAATAATATTGAGCAAGGTTATTGTAGAAAAATAATCTGCTCCAGCTGTCAAATTTGCTGGGTATGTCATAGGCTGTTGGCAATACCTCCTATCATCTCGGTTTTAAATGTGATGTTGAACTGTGGTAGAGGTGGAAGTATTGCTTGCAGTGACCATTTCCATAGAAACTTCCACCTTATAAAAATGTCAACTGGATTTAGATTGTTTGCTGAAGACTTCAAAGACACTTTCTATCTTCCAGTGTACAGTGATCATGAAAACAGCTTTCATATTAATAATAGAAAACAATTCACATTCAGATGAATGAAAAGGAAAAAGCTCATGACATTCAATACCACCAATATACAAAGAAATTAAATAATCAATTGGCCCTAGTATACAGGAACACGCAATGGTTCAGAGTCTAGTGTAGCAAGATATAGGGATCAAGATATAGGGATCAAGATTTCACGTCTTTCTGATATAAGTTATACAAGGAATGCATAGTTCGTTGAGGTTTTTTTTACATATTTTCTTGCTATGCTCAGGATAAAAAATAAAAACATTTATATTAAGCTCATTTTTTAATGTTTTCCTGTATCTTTTTTGCTCCTTTGTTTCAAAAAGATTGTTGTTCACAGAATTCAAATGCTTTAGCTGAAATTTATACACACACAATTGAATAAGTCCGAGCAGCGACTCATCCCTTATCCTACAGCTTTATCTGTTCTTTAACCACTTGCTGACCGGGGTGTTTATACCCCCTTCCTGTCCAGGCCATTTTTCAGTGTTTAGCGCCTGCGCTACTTTGACTGACATTTATTCCGTCATGCAACGCTGTACTGAAATGAATTTTATACCATTTTTTGCGGACAGATAGAGCTTTCTTTTGGGGGTATTTAATCACCACTGGGGGTTTTATTTTTTACTATATATTAAAAAATGTACCGAAGATTTTGAAAAAAAAACCTGTTCTCCCTACGTTATGTTATAAAACATTTATTATTACCCAATTTTTTGGTAACATATAAAAGATGGGGTCACGTCGGGTAAATTAGACACCAAACATGTCAAGCTTTAAAATTGCGCGCACCCGTTAAATCCCAAAAACGACCATACTCAAAATTGACCATAGCCGACGCTTGAAAAGCTTTTACCGCTCATCAGTTTAGTATTATCAGTGATTGATGGCCCTAAAATTATTGCTCTCACTCCGACGTTCGTGGCGATATGTAACATGTGCGGCACAATGGATGTAATCTGCGTTTTCGCACGTGGCGGGCTTGACGCATGTTTGCATGTGTATGTTGGGGGCGGGGGACTTTATTTTTTATTGCTTTGATATGTGATTTTTAATTTTAAAAATTTTTTTTGAAACTTACATTTTTTAAACCTTTTTTTTTTTCACTGAACTTTATTGCTATCACATAGGGAGCAAACAAGCTCCCTATGTGATAGCCAATTTGCAGTGACAGGTCGTCTTTATGGAGATATCAGGGGTCTTTAAGACCCCTGTCACCTTGGGACCCCCAGAGAAGCTGATGAAGTAGAGACCTGCTTCACCAGCTTCTCTCCGGTTTCTGTACCCGAGAGTGACACTGAATGCAGGCAGTGATGTAATACACATCACTGCCTGCATTCCGAAGAGGAGAAGGAGATCAAACGGAGCTCGTGTACTGAGCTCCGTTTGATCTCCGGCCACAGAGCTGCTGTGTTGGTCCCGGGCTCACACCGGGAACAGCGGAGCCCGGGATCGCCAGCAGCGGCGGCGACGGAGAGGGGGGCCCGCACACCCGACCGGATATTACAAGCGATCGGGCGTCTCTACAGACGCCTGAACGCTTGCATGGAAACAGCCATCGCTGGCTGTTTACATTCAAAGCCGGTTTCCCGCTCGTGCCCGCTGCCTGGCGGCGAGCACGAGCAGGACGGGATGGGTCGTTTAAAAACGCCCACCCGCCCTTAAGAAGCCGCTGTCCGGCCGTTTAATTACAACGGCGGCCGGACAGCAGGTGGTTAAACACTTTAACAACAACTCGCTCCATGGTTTGAGTGCCAACAATCATCCCACGTTCAAAGGCTGTTAAATCGCATTGTTGACCCATATCTTCAGAAAAAAAATCACTTCTACTGTCGTGGTTAATTTTTTATTTTCAATCTACCACTTTCAGGCCACAATTGGTCAAATAGAAATCCAAAATAGAGCATAAGCTTTTTTTCACACCTGAAACAGACTTGAAATGCAAGAGAGATCATTATACACATAATAATAACCTAAATAACCAGATGAGAGACACATCCATATGGTTATAAACCTGCTGCCTATAACTATGCAAGTAGTGTAAGCTTTCTTATTGGAAAGCCCAGTATTCTTTGCAAACTGAATGCCATTGAAGCACCTTTTATAAAATGCTTAACGCAAAGTAAAGGTTTTATATCAATATATTAAAAAATATCATAAAGCAGGTTTTGTATTTAATTTTTTTATGTTTTTCTATTTTATTAAACGTGTTAAATGTTTTTTTGTAAAATAAACATTTATACAAATGTATACTTGAGTAGTTACAAAATAAATGCTGAAATAAAACTGGCTAAGAACTGTTGTTCCTTCCTTTTAAGGAAAATCTATTGGAAAACCAGGATTTTATCTCGTATCAAATATATTATTTTATAATTTAGCTGCAGGAACTGTGCGGCTACAAAGATCTGTGGTCGCAGCGGGCAGCATATGGCCTGGAGGGCACATAATTGAAATCTGGCATGGTAGCTATGCAACATCTGTTCCCCTAGGCTCCCCTAAGCAGTTTGCTTTGCAGTCGTACAGTATAAAGTGTATGCCTACTGCATGACAGGTCCTTTCTCAGATGCTGCGTCATATATACATTTCTGAAGTGTTTGATTTTATATGTTCAGTTCTTTCTTCTTTAAACTAAAATCTGGGCTAAATACATTGTTTCATTGTTAAAATAAACATATGTGAATTGTCCTATCTGCGAAGTGATTTGTAATTCTGTTCAGTCTCTGATACTTTGCGGGGCTTCCGATCTTCCGCGCTGCCATTCGGGAGATGGATTTCACTTCCTTATCACTCACACCTGGCCCCCTACCGCATATGCACAATCCGCCTACTGGGGCAGACTGTCCTGATGTCCTGGGATGTGTGACGTGTATCCAAGGAGGCTGCAAATGCAGTGTGGGCGGGGGTTCAGCTTGACTGAGGGCTACGTCAATGAGGAAGTGGCTCCAGAAAAAGGTACTTGATCCCCCACCAAGAAAAATCTTGTCAACTTATCTATCTATTAGACTTGTGCGATTCGTTTCATTCCGAATCAAAATTTGAAGGAATTGTCCGGAATTCGGACATTCGGAATTTCCGAATCCCAATGCATCCGAATGTGTCCAAATTCGAATTTCCGTTTCCGAATTTCAGATCCTGTACAAATTTCGTTCAAAAACTAAACTGAATCGGACATGGGAGCCATATACAGTATATACATATAATACTAAAGCTGAGGCTCCCAGACCCAGCTGAGGCTCCTAGACCCGAATGACATTCGGAATCCGAATGGCATGTGGGATCTCCCAAATGCCATTCGGGTCTGGGAGCCTCAGCTTTAGTAATATATGTATATGGCTCCCAGACCCGAATGGCATTCAGAAGCGATCCCGAACGCCATCTGAGTCTAGGAGATTCAGTTTTAGTATTAATATCTGTATATGGTGTACTGTGGTATTCACAATGAATATTCATAAACTCATCTGAAACTAACGACAATTCGGATCCGAATCCCGAAAATAACCAATCAAAATGTTTCCATAGCTTACATGTAAAGTAGTCACCGCTCCAAGCTCACTGCTGTGATGGACTACAATCTCAATACAAATTAGTAAACCAAACCTGAAATTGTAGTCCATCCGTCTATATATCTATCTGTTTTCGTCCTTGTGTGTTATTTTGTCTATGTATATATGTAGTTAGTACTTTTTCTTTATTTTACCCACATTTTTTCAATATGGTATTTTATCTATCTAAGTCTCTTACTGCTTTATCCTTATTCCTGATACCCGTTTTCCCATATTGATTTCGATTTAAATGCTGTATGGGATTATATTATTTCCCCACTCTGAGGTTATGGTGCTGCGCCTGTGTAATGCTAATAGCTGTACGCTTGCTTATTCCACACTCTGCCGATATTCCGGCTGGCGCATGCGCACTAGAATCGTGGAGAATTGTATCTCCCCATCACCCTGGTTACGAATGACGTCTATCATATGTGTCTAACCAGGACAGAAGGCGATGCTGTGTATATCACAGAAGGACACCGGATCGCAACTCTGCCTCATACTTTTTACATCCTTAGCAGATTGCCAAGATGTTTTACATTACACCGCCACGGCCATCATTCTTAACCTCAGACTGGAGGCAACAAACTGTGAGTAACATGGATAGTATATATGTGTGTGTGTTTTAAACATGTTTTTGTATTTTAAAAATGGCGTTTTTCCCGCCATTCTGACATCACTGGGGGGGTGTCTATTGATAATTGGTTCACATCATGGGGTATATATGTGGTGTGTGGACACCATCACATTGTCACATCTTTTGCCCTGAGGAAGGGACCCTGCGTGGCCCCGAAACGTCAGCTGTTTGACTATTGTGACACGTATGTCCAATAAAAAGGACTTATCTATTTGAAATCAATCTGAGTGCTGGTAACCTATTTTTTCTACTTTGTGCATTACACGGTGCCATCCGTGGGAGTTACTGCAAGCACCTTATTTCTACTGGCCGGGACTGCTGAAAGGTGTGCGGAGAGCACCCACACCAATTAGAACCTATGCCAGGTTATTACTGCTGCGTCAAGGCAGATTTCCCCTCGCTTCCTGTTCCCTTTTCTTTGGCGCAGGAAGTGGGATGATATTTCTCTAGTCGATACACAAACAAGAAAAATATATGTTTTCTAGAGAGGAGAAGAGCTATAATCTCTATTAGGGCCTGTGTCAAAGGGCTTTGGCCTTGTGTTGATGCCAGGTATAATTTAGAATTCATTGACAGGTGCATTTGACCTTCATTTGATCTCCTCCTGATCTGCATTGCCATAGACTAGTATAAGGATGCAAACCCCGCTTGTAGAGAGCAAAAGCCTATCGACACAGGCCCTCGGGGTCTTCCCAATGTATAGCCAATGCAGAAATTTACTTCCACTTCCTGCCACTGATTAATGGACCTGTCACACCATCAAGGGGGCGTTCCAGTGTGTTTGGCCTCCGGAACGCACTGGAATGCAACTTGGCCGCCTCACTTTGTTTTGGGGCGGGAAGGGGCGTGGTGGTGCATTGAAATCAATAGCACCGCATCCACGCCCCCCGCCCATGGTGCGATCGCAGCCATATGAACCTGTGGCACATTAGTGACTGCATTCTGGTCAAGTGTGATCTGCAAAAAATGCTGCATGCACCATTTTTTTGCAGTTAGCAAGGGACCGGAATGCAGCAGAGAACTGCACTGATATCACTATAGCAATGCTGCTTCTGCACAGATACAGTACAGTGAGTGAGCATTGTAATCCTAGGACAAGAAATGTGTTACTCAAAGGATCATCAAGTGAGGATAAAGGTGAGCCTGTTTGGTTTAGATATGCTTTAGAATACATGTACAGTCAAACTTTTTTGCTTTGGATAGAGTAGGGAATGTCTGAAACCCCTATCAGGCTCTCATTACTCCCTTCCATTGGGGACACCTGTTGTTGTGGCTAAGAGTGGAATTCCCTTCACTTTGTGGAGATTTCCTCTAACTTCCTGTTGCAGCTCTAGAGCAAAAAGTGGAGAAATCTCCCCAACAGGACATAGAAAGCAAAAATTAAACGAACAGCGTTTTATCCATTCCCTACTCCAGCATTTTTCAACCAGGGTGCCTTCTGGCTTTGTCAGGGGTGCCTCGAAAACTTTTGCTAAATGGTAGACTCTGATGTGAAGGGGCTCCTGATGTGAAGGAGGGGGGATTCTGACATGAAAAGGGGAGGACTCTGATGTGAAGGGGGCTTGTGATGTGAAGGGGCTTCCCTTTGAAATCCATCTAGATCCCTGTATAGGACCCTGTATAGGATTAGGGTTTTTTTTTTATTGATTTTGGGAGGAGGTGAATCAGACGTTGTTTTTACATTGACATTTTTACATTTTAGACTGGGGTGCCTCGAAATGGTGCATACTTTTAAAAGGTGGCATGACTGAAAAAAGGTTGAGAAATGCTGCCCTACTCCATCTAAAAACAAAACAAAAATGGGCTATACATAAACTTTAAAAGCTAAAAATGAATTCTATCTCTGTGATCACATATAAAAACATAATAATCATAAATGTATGTTTAAATAATAATGCAAACTCATCAAGATTCAGAACATGTAATACAATATGGAATTGAGTTGCAGAAAAAGCTCATTCAGCAAGCAGACATGTTATCACATCCGTGGATATGGTTGAGAAATTAGTGATTCAATTATCACTGTGAGTTGAGGCACTGTGACTTTGGAGGCTGCCAGGCTGGTAATCATACACCATGTCATTACCTGAAGCTGAAACCTTTATCTACAGGCCTGACTAAAGCTGAAAAGACAGGTCTACAAAGTACTAACTGTGTGCTCTCTACGAGATGGAAGTTGATGTAGAGCAACAAGGCTAATAAAAGTATTGTAGACTTTTCTTTCACACTGCCTGAGCACCTTGTATGACCATTTCTGAAAGCTCTGGGGTTTTTCAGGTGGATCTTTTGCATCTTATGTTGCATACCAAACCTCCATGTTCTTCTCATTAAAAGGAATAATCTGTTCCCTGCATATGCAAATTTAATTAAAGTTCTCAGTTTAAATTGACAAGTTATTGCCAATGGACTACGATTTTGGCTTTACAGTGGTACCTCGGTTCACGAACTTAATTGGCTCCACGATTCTGGTCGCGAACAGAATTTGTCGTGAACCGAAATATAAATTTCCCTGTAAGGTTCAATATAAATAAGGTTAATCCGTTCTGACCCCTACGAACGAGGTCACAAACCAATTTTGGTCACAAACAGAATCACATTTTTCCATAGGGTTCAATGTTAATAAAGTTCATCTTTTCTGAACCATATGAAAAAATTTTTACCAAAAAAAATATGAAACAAAAGTACAGTACAGTATGAAGAGAGTGAACACTAACATTTCTTGGGGCGAATTCTGGCGTGCAGGACAGGAAGGTGGGTTGGGAGGAGATTGTTGCTTGGAGGGAGAGTCCCCCTCCATAAGGACATCGGGGAGATTTCCTTCAGGGGTTTCCTCTCTTTGTCTCCTAGCTGCAGGGTCAATTTTGAAGAGACCATCAGGCTGCAAACCCTCTGGAAATGACCACGTTATCGTTTCTTAGATTCACTTTCTTTTTACCACCATGCTTGCTCTGCACTTTCTTTGGAGCCATGCTGGATTGAATAATACTGTACAGTACTGTATGTGCTAAAACGCACACAAAAAAGCTTCACAGCAAGTGTGCACAGGTCTGTCTGCAACCGCAATCTCGACTAGAGGAAGCCACGACCACGTGTCAGAGCAGGGAAGATGGCCGTGGTCGTGTTCGTCACCCGATGCAGAGTTCGCGAACGGAGGCAACATTTTGCCGAACTTCCTGTTTGCGAACCAAATTGTTAACGAACAGAAGCGTTCGTGAACCGAGGTACCACTATATATGGTCCTAGCATACTGGATCGCATGATGGCTTTGTACATCTCTTGATGACATTCTCTCCAAAAATTCCAGTTTCCCCCAACTGCAGGAGATAATAAACCGCCATCATGGAATTCCTCTCTTCTAAAGGACTCTTCGTATTGTAGAATAAACAAAGAACTGAGGGATCCAGCAGTAAGAGACACAAATGCCATGGCCTTTAACAAAGCTGAGTGTCATGGAACTACCCTCTCCAGCCAGCATCGCGCAGTCTCTGTGAGACCTCGGCGTCTCCCACTGCCACTCCCGGCTCCTCCCCCCGCACTTCCTCTTCCTCCATAAGATGGAGGAGGTTACACTTGCCCATCGTTCTAGTGTTGTGAACATTGAGCAAGTCTTACTCACCTCTTCACGCAGCAGCCGGAACCCCGCCGTATCTATGCTGGGGATACAACCTAAGCATCTCCTCCGGAAACTGTCCTCTCCTAACCCTGCAAGGGAATCACCATTCGTAGCCGTCATCAGCTAGCCTGCACGTGAACCGCACTGGCACCCTAACCGCAAGTACTCTCCTGTGGGAGAACCTCTACTGTATGCATACTCAGCATTGCCGCGTTTGGCAGTTGTTGAACAAGCAGGCCATTAACCCGCCGAGAATCGTACGATTCTCGGTGGGTTTTCCACTCTGCTTGTTCGACGGAAGACGTGCGACCGTACAGTAGAAACGGTCACACGCCTTCCATACACTTTGCAATTATCATACGATCGCGGGATAATCATACAGTGTATGGGCACCTTTAGACTTACGTTCTTGCACCTCACACTGAGACTCATAATCTTCCCACTGGAAGACTCCAAGGGATACAACATCCAGAAGATGATTAATCCTTCATTCCCTTCCAATGCCTATCTCAGACCTGATCTTTTGCATGGTTTTGAACCTTTATATTTCACACATTGATCTGCATTTGCCTGTGAAACAGAAGTCATTTAGGGTTTCCACACATTTAAAAGGAAATCTGAATGGCTCTGACAACGTGATGTCTGCTTTATATCTAGTATCTGTATTATTCAGACCTGCCGCAAGGATTTACTGCTAACAGTGTCTGTAGAGAACAGGGTTTGCCGAAAACCTCTGAAACATCCTTCTTATCATTTATCAAGGAACAACAGCAGAAACTACAAGCCACAAGAATCTGTTTCCCTCTGCACCTGGAGATGGTTTGCTGTGATTTCAAGCTGCCTTCCTGAACAAAGCATACCAGCAAATGCTCTCAGGAGCGGAGTATTCACTATGTTTACCAACCATGAGCTGTAAACATCTGATTAAACCACCTGTGTTGAGCCTTGCGTTCATAGTGAAAGACTATTATACTGGCATCTCATTGACTGTTACAAGCTAGAAAAAAGTTAACTGGTCTTTTAATAAATCATATGGACTTCCTTTCTAGCAAGCCTGGCTCTGACACTCAAGAAAGGCAACGTAAGGGCCTGTTTGGGCTTGTTTGCGTATACAAGACTATACAAGTCTATGGGAATGCAAAATCCTCTTGAAAGATTAGAAGGTCAACTGCAGATCGAATGCACCCATCAATGAATTCTGAATAATCAAAGTGATGCCATTGATACAAACCCAAAGTACAGTTACCATTAGGACTCTGCGTCACAAGAGGGATGCGGGGGGTGCGGCCCGCACTCGGGTGACACCATTGGAGGGAATGACACCAAAATGATTAACAGTCATTTTGGTGTCACCCCCCTGAAAAGTTGGGCACTTGGTCATGGGCCGAGAGCCCAACAGTTGCTCAAGAGAGGAGGGGACCCGGCTGCATACCTTATCCGGCTGGGTGAACATCCCTCCTCTCTCTGCCGGCGTCCATCACCAAGATGGCCGCTGGCAGGTAATAGCAGTACAACGCGTCACGTCATCAAGTGCGTGCGCGATGATGTCACACGTGTGTGCGATGACGTCACGGCGGGGGTGTCACCTGGTACCCGCACCAGGTGTCACCCCGCCTTGGGATGCCTCTGCCACTTACTACCTTTTAGATTGTAAGCCCTCAGGGGCAGGGCCCTCCTTACCATCTTGTCTTGATTTGTATTGTGATTGTAATGTCTTCCTTATATTGTACAGCACTGCGCAAACTGTTGGCGCTATATAAATCCTGTATAATAATAATAATACTGACCCCTGAACTCTGCGTCACTACTACTGACCAACTAATGGCCAAAAGCAAGTCCTTGTCCAATATCAACTAAGATATGATAGGCCATCATATGTACTGTAGAAATGCTCAGAAAAGCAACAATTCCTGAAAAAGGCTCGTCTTTCTGGTTGAGTGTAATAGACTTAAGGTGACCATACACCTTACGAATATCAGCCGATTTTAGTTTGTGATCGCGTTTTCGTACGATATTCGCAAGGTTGATGGGCACTGTACAACCGCAAATACTGTACAATCGTACATCTGTAAAAAAAAATAAGTCAAGGCAACATTACAGCAAGTCCAGTTGCCTTGACTTATTTTTTTACAGATATACCATGACCTGGATGAATGAGAACCTTCACAGACATATGTACAATCGTACGACTTTTGACTTTCCCACAGGCTAGAAAACGTCTGTCGAATAGTGCAAAAATCGATAGGTTGGAGGAGTTCTCGTATATCAAAAATCGCACGATTGCAAGATGTATGAGCACCTTAACACAGATGTCAGTGCAATTCCGCTGTCCACTTATGCGCAAATTAATATCCATGCCGTCAATTAAAGGAGAACTATGAGGTTAGTGAAAATCACTCAGCCTCTTAGTTAGAGCTCAATAGATCGGGAAGTGAGCGAACACATACCGTCGCTCGTCACTTCTCGATCTATCCCTGCAGAGAGCCGTGACTGTCACTCACGGCTCCCTGCAGGGATTCCCCCCCTCCCCTGTCCGATCCTCCAGTGCTGACTGGCGTAACGGACGGGGGAGGGGGCGGGTACAGCTGGCTCTGCCTCTAGATAGGCAGAGCCAGCTGTCAATCACGCAGCTGGGTGGATCTTGACAGTAATGTCGGGATCTGTCCCGGCTGCGTCGTCTCAGTATACCGCGAGCTGTAGCTCACGGTATACTGAGCTTTGGGTTGACAGGAGGATGCTAGTTAGTGCCCTGACCCCATAGTTCTCCTTTAACGAAATTCGGCTAGGTGATTTTGCTAACGACTGCTAATTGAACTGTGCGATGGTCGGTGCATGATGGGGCCGCCGTACGAAAATCGCACGCCAGTTCGATCATCGGATGAAAATATTTGTCCGATGATTGCAAGATGTATGGGCACCTTAACACAGATATCAGTGCAATTCCGCTGTCCACTTATCAACATTTGTTGAACACCACTCTAGGCGATCAATCACACTGCTAGCTACCCCTCCTGAGAATGATGTTCCATCATGTTGGCCAATCAGTCTGTTACATATTCACTTCTTATTTATGATCATTCTTGTATATGAAATGAATCATTTATAAGCCGTTGCGTCTATGGCAGTGAGATCAGCGCTACTAAATTAAATAGGATATATAGGCCTAAAATAAGAGTAGTATGGGCTGTAACAGAATCTGATTGGTTGATACTGTTGGCTCTCTCTCTCTCTCATTGCTGTTGAGCATGAGATTACAGGAAGCTGATATAAAGACTCATTCAGATACTTGCAGCATATTTCAACATAAACGTATTGTTAATGATGAATACATAACTGAATTAAATGTTGTATTTGTATCTGCTAGGAGACCTGATTGAATCATACTTCCTCAGAATGTTACTGCAATAACGCATCTGATTGCATTTCTAGAGTTCACCTTAGGGTTATTCTCCAAAGAACTGTAAATATCAGTCCAACCTAGAAAACAGTGGCCATGTCCAGATTTCACTTTATGTCATGCCGAGAAACATATTGCAGGTAGTCAGTTTACAAGCAACCTGCGGCGTCTGGATGGAGCTGTTTCAGGATCGCATTTTCAGCCAGTGAACTTGTGGCACCCGTATAGGAATTCGCCCAGCAGCTTTTAGCAGCCATAGTACAGACTGCACAATCAGCTAGGGCCGAGCACTGTGACCAAAGCACGCGCTTGTCTGTAGGCTCAGCTGCTTCTCGGTTACTGCTCAGTACAAGATCGGTAACACAAGGCAGCGCAGACAATGACACCGGGAACTGAACAAAGTTACTGGAGAATTCATGGATGGATGTGCAGAAATAAATAACATGCCCTGAGCTAAATCAATACAGAGACTGTTGCTGGTGAGCTCCCCTTCTGAAAATGCTACTTGCCTGACTGTCATGTTACTGCCAGATACGCTCAAAGTCATTGACCTGGTACAAGGGCGCGGATCAGGATTACCGGGCATTCTGCATGCCTGTTCTGTAGCAGCGATTAAAAGCCAGAGACAGCCTGGAAGCTAGCATTTTTAGAAATGACAACCCACATATTTTATCTCAGTTCAGTTTCCTTTATTGAATACATTCAAAAGGTTTTAAAGCTATTTCCAATGCTGATGAAATCACTTACAATGGATGCTGCTCTTTAATGTTTAAGTTCGTTGCAGAATCAGCTGGTCCCCTGAGCACTGGTCCAGATATCATGTTTTAGGATAGTTCCTTCCTCTTGCAGGGTCTTATGGAGCCACCCTTGTGTGTACTAGCAGGCTGTATGTGTCTCCACAAACACACAAGCAAAACAAATGGCAAACGCACTCATCAACTTATCACCAGCTTTAAAGCAAGGTGCACATGGAAGGGCTTTAAACAATAACAGCAAAAAGTTTCCCAGCACAGTCAGCAGCCAGCATGCAAAAAAAAACTTGGCTAACAGCTAAGGTTAAAAACAGAGGTTTTTGCTACATGTGATCCAAGATGGAGACTCTCATAGGTTAGAGTTAGGACCGCACTACATAGGTGCCTTGATGAGGCAGTGCAGTTTTCACATTTTCTGCAGAAGACCTTACGATAATCGCGGGAAATCGTACGATAATCGCGGGAAATCGTACGATAATCGGCAGGTGTATGGAAGGCGTGCGACCGTTTCTACTGTACGGTCGCACGTCTTTTGTCTTACGAGCATGTTGGAAAACCAGCCGAAAATCTTAAGATTTTCAGCGGGTTTGTGGTGTGCTCAAAAGACAAATGCTGCATACGCACACTGCCCGCTCAGCATTGCAGTTATCGGAAGCCCCCCACTCAGCCCTCCTCTCTTTTGGTAACTACGAGTTACCAAAAGAGACAGCACAGTTGCTTTCTTTGTCTGCCTAAAACCTTGAATTTAGCCGTCTGATAAGAGACGAATCGCTGCAGCAGCCCTGAATAATAACTGGATTACACACTATAAATATAGATTATTTATATTTACCATATTTAAGACTATAATACAATTGCCCCCAAAAAGTCTCTGCTGCTATGCAATTAAGACTCTTTTTTATAAGTATTACCTGCTAAAGGATTTGTAATTCTGTTCAGTTGGTCTTCTGATTCACACACCTTGCTAGACAGCATAGCGAGGTCCTAGACCTCTCTGCAGACTACACTGCAGTCAAGTAATAAAGCCTGGCCGAAGACTCGCCCCAGCCTGTAACCTGAAAATGAAGAAGCAGCTGGACCCTGATGGGGTAATATCAGTGCACTCCCTTACTATATGTACTATGTATGCACCGATACTAGTATTGGTATCGGTGCCGATGCCGAGTATTTGGGTGAGCACTTGTACTCGCCATAATGTTCTGATGCCTAGCCCGATACTTAAGCTTCCGGTATCAGGAAGCCGGGCGGAGAGTCATTACACTACCCCCCGGCTTCCTGATTGGCCAGAAAGCCGGCTTCATGCTCCCTCGTCACCTGGTGTAATGACGCATTGCCCGGCTTCCTGGTAGGCCAGCTTCTTGACCAATCATGAAACCAGGCAACATGTCATTACACGGCACCTGGCTTCCTGATTGGCTAGAAAGCCAGCTCCATGCTGTCTCGTCACCTGGTGACGAGGGAGGATGCAGGCGGCTTCCCTGCTAATTGGGAAGCCGGGTGGTGAGTCTTTACACGCCGCTTGGCTTCCTTACTCGATGCCAAAAAAACAGTATCGGTGCATCCCTTCTATGTAGTGTGCTGTACAAAGTAACAGAGGTCTGCTGGTTTTAAAAATAAACAACAACAAATGTAATTTTTAGGCATAAAATAACTTGTATGAAGCATTATTAAGCGCAACTAATGTGAGAACCAGATTTTGACTTGGTACTTGCAATTGCCTGCAGGGTTATATTAAGGCTGGGAGAAAGAAAGGAAGCCCTATGAGCCAGTCAGCTGTGTTGTAGTGCATACGTGCTGACAGGAGGAGAGGGCAGAAAGATGCGCTTAATAGGCTGCTGCTCTTTAACTGTCCATTCATAAGTTAGGGGCACGGAGGTGACCAAACTGCATTGCTTGACTAAAGTACAGAAAAGTTAGGTCACCAACCTGGCTCCCTGTTGTCTGGCACAGTAGTGTACATCTTATGGCTGGATGGACAGAAATACATATCCTTTGTGTACAGCTACATGTATGTACAATAGGTTCAGCTGGCTCAGCTTTAATAAGAAAGACCAATTCATAGGGAGCTCTTTTGTGAGGAATATCCAAATCATCTCTCTGTTCTTCTATGGCTCCCTAGATTAAAATCACTTTTCAGATTCTTCTCCTCGAAAATGCTGCTTTGGTGAAGCATCCCACATAAAATTTCAAGCAGATCTCAAACTTTTGATGATGATGTTTGGTGAGTGGCGGGTTGCCTTTTATTACATTTCCTTCAAAATCTTTGCCATTATTGCTCCTCATGCCTAGGTAGGTCACGTGACCAGCAAAATCACAATACATGAACATATTTGCATGAAGTACAGTCTGCAAGTCTGTATAAAAAAATATAAGATACATAGTTACAAAAAAGAGAGCGGTCTTACCTAACAGCCAGCCTTCTTTGAGATGGTTTCAGTGTCTCTTCTTTACAAAATATTCCTTAAAGAGAGGAGTGGAAAGGTAAGTATTTACACCAAGCATGAATGCACAAAGCTTTCCCCCTTGCCACAAAGCCCCGGTAAGTGGATAGGTTGCCCCTTCTCCCATTAGTAGATGAATACAATTCAGCACTCCACATCAATAGACTATAGTACACACTCAGCAAATGTTGGGTGCAGCTAAATTAAGACTTCCATATCTTGATGAGACTTGTAGCTAAAGCTGGCCATACACCGTAAGATTGTTCTCATTTAGCCCCCTGCTGTCTACTGTATACTGATATCCGGTGATCGATCGAAAGTTCAAACTTATCGAGTTCTGGGACCGCATTACTTCCGGGTTTCCTTAGAACTACGAGGTTTGGGCAAGAAATTTGTTGTGCACGAGCGCCATCCGCGGCATTGCCCTATACACATACACCAAAGCAATAAAGTAATAAAATTAAGTCGGATCACAGTAATCAAGCACGTTATTAATCTGAGTTGCCCCACTCAAGCGGCGGCCATATTGAGTGGGGCACTGGAGATAAATAACGTGCTGGATTACTGTGATCCGACTTAATTTTATTACTTTATTGCTTTGGTGTATGTGTATAGGGCAATGCCGCGGATGGCGCTCGTGCACAACAAATTTCTTGCCCAAACCTCGTAGTTCTAAGGAAACCGGAAGTCTTGCGGTACCACAACTCGATAAGTTTGGACTATCGATACAACACTGGCACCCATTGTTGTCAGGATACACAAATAGTAACTGCAGCTGATTTTCTAAGGTGACTGTTCAGCTGACAATTTTCCACCCAACTCCGGAAGTTAGCCATACAGGGATCAATTCCATTTCCTGCTAAATCGGCTGAAATGTGGTCTGCGGGGGCCTTGCCGGCACCATCTGGCTTGACGGAAGTCTTTTTTTTTTTCCAGCTACTTTTGTTCAGTCGGGTGGTGGCGGCAAGGCCTCTCATGGAATCGAATTTTGTCTGATTCAGCAGTAAAGTGCACCTGGCCAGCTTTTTTTTAGGCTTTCTCTGCATTTCTCTATTTATGGGTCTGAGTTTTTTTACATTGGAGGTCAGCACTTTTATATATATTGTATATATCAAATCGATTTGGATCAGTATAGATTGAGTGGGTCCAGGTCAGAATTTTAATCAAATCCTCAATGGCACAGGGTCTTGAACAGATAGAGCCTGGAAAGGGTATCATATGCCTCACTTATATCAAGTCATAGAACCATTTCCTGTCAGCAAGTTTTAGCTAGGTGTATAAGATGAAATATTCAATGAATTCTTTAAATCATTTTACAAGAAAGTCACCAATAGGGTAGTTAAAAGAGAACTATGGGGTAAGTGTTTTTCCGCATAGTTCTCTTTAGGGTCACAGGATCACATATACTAACCTCCTCCCGTGACCCAAAACTCAGTATATAGCGAGCTATTGCCCGCAATATACTGAGAGCGCCACAGCCGGGACGGATCCCGACAATACTGTCGAGATCCACCCAGCTGCGTGAGTAACAGCTGGCTCTGCCTATCTCCCGGGCCTCGGCCCCCTCCCTGGTTTGTTCCTCCACTCCAGCGCTGGAGGATCGGAGAGGGGAGGGGGGAATCCCTGCGGGGAGCGATGACTGATAGTCACCGCTCGCTACAGGGAGACGATCAGGAAGTGAGCGGATCGGCGGCATGTTTTTGCTCACCTCCCGTTCCATAGAGCCGACCTGTGACAGCTTCTTTGTCATAGGTCGGTTCTAACTATAAGGATGAGTTGAAATCACTCACCTCATAGTGCTTCTTTAAGTCAGTATGTCTATTTTCTTATTTGTGGCACGACAGCTCCCTTACATCCACAGCAGAAAAATGGGGAACTCAGATTTCTGGGCCTTCTGCATAAATGTATCTGAAGGAAGATTAATTCTTGCTACCTATATAGTAATCAATAAACAAATGCAGTTTTCACCAATAAGCTAATTAGTGTAAATTTGCATAAGTTCAAACAGCTGATTAAGTTGCCAACATTCTCCTAAAAATTCGAAATACACTTTCCTTTCATAGGAAAAATACCAGTGCACTACATGTACTGCCAACTGCAGGAACTTATAGTGTGCTGTTCCCTGAACCCTCAACATGATATAATCTCAAATCCATGCCTGGCCGGACCAAAACCCTCATCATGATATAATCTCACATCCATGCCTGGCCAGACCAAAGCCCTCATCATGATATAATCTCACATCCATGCCTGGCCAGACCAAAACCCTCAATCATGATATAGTCTCACATCCATGCCGGGCCGGACCAAAACCCTCAACATGATATAATCTCACATCCATCACTGGCTGGACCAGAAATTACATCATGATATGATCTCACATCAATGCCTGGCCGGACCAAAACCCTCAACATGATATAATCTCACATCCATCACTGGCTGGACCAGAAATTACATCATGATATAATCTCACATCCATGCCTGGCCAGACCAAAGCCCTTATCATGATATAATCTTGCATCTATGCCTGGCCGGACCCCAACCCTCATCATGATATAATCTTGCATCTATGCCTGGCCGGACCAAAACCCTCATCATGATATAATCTTGCATCAATGCCTGGCCGGACCAAAACCCTCATCATGATATAATCTTGCATCTATGCCTGGCCGGACCAAAACTCTCACCATGATATAATTTCACATCCATCACTGGCTGGACCAAAAATGACATCATGATATGTTCTCATATCAATGCCTGGCCGGACCAAACCCCTCATCATAATATAATCTCACATCCATCACTGGCTGGACCAAAAATGACATCATGATATGTTCTCATATCAATGCCTGGCCGGACCAAACCCCTCATCATAATATAATCTCACATCCATGCCTGGCTGGACCCCAACCTTTATCCTCAAATAGTTTCACAATCAAGCCTGGCAGAACAGAAAAAAAAAATATGATGATATAATTTCACATGTATACTTTGCAGAACCAACAATTCTTACATCCAAGAATTTGGCAAGACCAAAAACACCACCATGCCACACACATGCCTGGCAGGGCCATAATGCCCCATTATGATATAATTTCACGTTTGTCTGGCAGGACCAATAAACTCATCATAATATAATTTCAGATCCAAGCCTGGCAGGATCAAAAAAACCTATCATGATATAATTGCACATCTTTTTCTGGCAGGACCAAAACTCAAATCATAATATATTATGATAGTGTTAGACATGCAAGTTTAGCACTACCAACAACCCATTTAATTAAGTTAGAATGTAAAATGCGCAATGTAGAAGGACCAACCACCCCCCCACCCCCCTCCATCTTGATGTAATCTCACATCCACTCATGGCAGGATCAAGAACCCCGTTATGATATAATCTCACATCCATTCCAAGCAGAACCAAAATTCCCATCATGATACATTCTCACGTGCAAGCCTGAAACTACCAAAACCCATTCAATAAACATAGAATGTAAATTGCACAAAGTATGCACACACATCCCGAAAAGGTGTTCCCACTTTTTCATGCATTCGTAAATGACCTTTTGTAACTCCATAGGGAGCTGAAAGCCTTATGTAGAATATAGAGTAGTCTACGCAGCAGTTGTTCATTAATCATGCCAGTATGTAATTAGCAGTGTACTCTGGTAAGCATTTGAAGTGACAGGAAAATAACTACACATTTACATTTCTAATTACGTTTGCTGGAGATGAATAAAGAACGGAAGTTAGAAATTCTAAGAGTATTCAATGAATGATGCAGGAAGATGCTCATTAATGAGACATCATGAGGTAAACAGGACCTGTCACCACCACAAATACAATAACACAATTGTAATGCAGCGGAAAACTGTAGCTGCAGCAATATATTGACCAAATGGACACAATGACCTTTTCTAAAGGCATGCTCTATATCCAAAAGGTAAGTCTACCTCGTAAGTACCAGGTAAAGGGTGATTAATTATATTTATCTTCAGAGCCCCCAGATATGCTGCACTTCTCCAATGTAATATACAGTATATTGGAGAAATATGTCCCTCATGCTGCACCTGTTTGTCAGAATTATATGCTGGTCTCATTGACTTTAAAGTGCAGCCTATGGACATTTAAACTTTATTTACACATTTTTAACAAGCAGTAAATGAGCTCTAAAACAAGTCATTGTTAACCTCTCTAGCTGCTTGTACTGTAAAGTAAAACAGTCTCAAAGATCACAACAAAAACTCAGATTTCAATGGGTGTCTAACAGCTTAGGAACACCTGCTGTTTGTTTACATTAGAGGGTTATCAGGCTGCCAAGATTCTGCAGTCCATAGAATAGAGTTGACATTTCAGTGCCTATGTGAGCTTTGAAATTGAATTTCTCCACAGTGACTATAGCTATAGAAGTGAATGAGGGCTTCTTTTAAATCGTATTTACGGTTTGTTCGGGAATATGTAAATACTTTAATGTGCATAGTCTGGGCATATGGTTCACTTTAAAGCCAAAGCCACTTTAAAAGGTGCGTATTGTCTATTCAGGGCATAGCATGACCTTTTAAAAAAAAAACATAATTAAGAGAGCATATGTATATTTGTAAAATAAAAATCAGTGAAGTTGGGCTTTCATTTTGTACAATGGATATAACAATACAGAATACTGTGGAATCCTGTTTACCTTTCTGTACTAAGCCATACCTTTCTGTACTAAGCCAAACAAGAGGGGCTGAGCACAATTACTAGATATCCATGTGCATTCCATTTCATGGCAGCTATGAAGTTCATGCTCAACCTGCACTGTGTTTCCTGGATACTCCTGTGAAATGTGTCAGGAAGCCAGAACTGGAGTAAGGGCACGACGGTCTGCACATGCACCTGGTTTTGCTCATAGAGCTTTGCCAGCTTGTGCGTCTTTCCGCAGACATGTGTGCATGCGCAGACCACTCAGACAACTCTGGTTCTGGCTTACTGACAGCAAGTCCAGAGTGCAGGTGCTGCTCTGCCAAGCTGCTGACTAATTGCAGTGCTAGAAATACCACCTTTATTCAACCACCTTTTGTTCAAGGACATACACTCGATATTATTTACTGTGCATCAAAGCCATTTCCAAGTCGGGGGAAATATATTTATTCTTAGGAAAATGCATACAAGGTCATTAGAGGGGACTGCACTGTGCACGCAGCTTATAATATCATAATGGTTACTGCTCGTAAAATGTTTTCTTCATGCTTGTAAAAGAGTTTTATACAACAGTCATGACACTGTTGAGGATCAAGAAAAATGTATTTACTATATAGAGTATATAAACTCCAACGCTCCACCAATACCTACCAGCTGCTATAAAGTGGAAATCTGCCTAAAGGATTTTTTCTGGTTACATTGGGGAAAGGTAAGATTCTCTGTTTAGGACCAACTAGACATGCTGGTATGTGAATTAGGTAAATTAGCTCTTGTCTGAATTGGCCCTAGTATGTGTCTGAGTGTACGTATGGACAGTATGTGAATAGGGACCTTCCACTGTAAGCTCCTTCAGAGCAGGGACTGATTTGCATGTACAGTATGTAAAGCTCTGTATAAATTGTATGTTCTATATAAATACCAATAATAAATAAATAAGTTGCTATCGTTGTCGGGAAAGTGAGAGATAATCTCCTGAAGGTGAAGAAGTCCATGCACCGGCTAATACCACCAAGACTGGTTCTTTAATTGGACAAAGGGGAGCATTTATAAACTTTTCATTATATTTTAATCATCTAAACTTATAATAAAGTATAAACTTTCCTAAAATGAGTTTAAATAATAGGAATTTTCTCAGAATGAAATGCCAGCACTTTTTGAAAGAAGCGGCATAGCACAGAACTGTCTTCTGGGGTTCCATGTAACATGATGATGTGGTTCATTGAAGCAGCAGATATGATTTACATAGCATGGAGCTGCTGCCTTTGGACACGCATACTTCAAACAGGAGAGAACTCTTATCACTAGAGTAACATAAAAACAAAAAGTGCTTACCATCTCTTATTTCAAAAGCCAAGCTTGTTATTTTCTGTGTAATAATCATCATTGGCCTGAATTTAAAGGAAATAAAACAGTTTAGTCACACATATCTTTCTTTTACAAGGGCAATAGTTTCAGTTTCACCAATTGTTCCAGCAACACTATAACACGGTACCTTACTATTGCATTTAGATTAAATATTTGCTAGGCCTAAAGAAGGCTTCATGCTAATAAAAATGTTCACGTTCCTGTAGTACCTGTGCTATCTAGAGGCAGAGCCAGCGGTGGCCACCCCCCTCCTCCGTCCATTTCTCCAATCAAAGCTGGAGGATCGAAGAGAGGGGAGCGGAAATCCCTGCGGGGAGCAGTGACTGGGAGTCACCGCTCACTACAGGAAGATGATCGGGAAGTGAGTGGATCAATGCATGCTTCTGCTCACTTACCGATCGATAGAGCCGACCTGTGACAGCTTCTTTGTCACAGGTCGGCTCTAACTATGAAGATGAGTGGAAATCACTCACCTAGTAGTTCTCCTTTAAATCTTAAAAATGCATTGAAGTACCTTAATGTGACATTAAACCCTCAGATTTTTTAACATAAACCAATACTGTAATGTCTGCCTTACTGTAATCCATGGTTGTTTCCTTTCTCTTTGCTGCTCTTCCTTTTAAATCTGTATCTCTTCTCATGCTGGGCAGAACTTCTGTTTTGCAGCAGACTGCCTTGTCTCTGAAAGGGATACATGGTGTCTATGTGAAGGTTCACAACCTGAGCCAGCACTACAGGAAGAGGCACTCAGCTGCAAAGGGAAGTTCTCCCCAAGCATGAGAAGAGATACAAATTTAAAAGGAAGAGCAGCAAAGAGAAGGGAAACAACCATGGATTACAGTAAGGCACACATTACAGTATTGGTTTATGTTAAAAAAATCTGAGGGCTTAATGTCACTTTAACTATTAACAAAAATGTATCTTATTTGTGTATCACTCGGCTGGAGATCCTCAAATCATCTCTGAATTGGTGCTGACACTGTCCTTCCTGCTGGAGGGGGGCTACTTTTGTTCCCCATGGTCCCTATGTGTGTTGTAAAGTATTCACCACTCCAAGCTCCCTTGTGACACAAGCTTGTGTCTGTGGTTGTGTGTGTCTGTCAGTGTTTTAATCACAAACTACCACACAATCGCACCTACTGTTTGTTCTGGTGCAGGAGGTGCAATGCTTTGAGAGTCATTTGAATAGCACCCTGAACAGACCTCCTGCCCACAGCTTGATTGCTTGCACTGGAAGCTGCAGTACCGCAATGCCGTGCGTTCCAGTGCGGTGCGGTTTGGGTCGTGACTTAATGGGCCAAGGACAGATATAGGTCCTGAGGTTATACAGGTTGAGAACCACTGGTCTGCAGGAGCCTGCACTTTGCAGCCTCCAATGCAAAAAAAAAATCATAAATGCGCATTTGTTCTTTTTGCAATGTGGACGCATTTATACATTCTTTGTAAAAATTGGACTATGCCTTTAAGCCGTTAGCACTTAGCAAGTATCTCTTTTTCAGAGTCATCTGATTCTGCTTAGCAAGACTTCAGAGAATTTGGCTGTGTGCCTCCGTTCTCTGGGACTAGATGGGAAAGACTCCAGTGTCGTCCTCTGTTATCTTTCCCCCATGCATTGCTCAGCATGGTTTAGGGGTGACTAGCAGTGACATTGTACACCATGAGGGACGCGTTCCATACAGGGAGAGATAACACTTCACTGGCAGGGATAGGGATAGGGGAAGTTCAGCAATAAAAACAGGAAATGTATAAAGATTTTGGTCACAACTTAAATATTTAATATTTTAAAAAGTTAAAAAAGAACTCCGGGGGCCATTTTTATTAACCCTGGCAGCGGGTCCACCCCCCGCACTGCAAAGCTTAAAGGCTGTGACACACTGCCTTTAAGTCAGCTTGCGAGAGCGGGCATAGCTGAGCGTGCCGAGATGAAAAATGTAATCTTCCGCCAATCGGCTCGCGCGTATAAGCCCGCGCATCAGCATGCAACGTCTGGCTGGTTGTTACGCACGAGCCGATTGGCTGAAGGTGCAGTCAATCATCTGCCTGCACTCAGCTCACAGCTTTGCTTCACTCTGCACGGCTTTGCGCGCAATGTGTCACGGGCTTAAGTGCTCGTTTTGGTCTAGGTGCAAAAATAAAAAAAGTTATACTCACCTGATCCCCGGAGTTGACTTGTCCTTAGACTAATCCTTCCAGCCATGCTCTTCCTCCGCTCTAAGGATCCTCAAGTCATCATGTTCAATACACTGTGTGACGCCAAGGGACATATTATCACAGCGGCATAGGAGGAGACAGGCTGGAGGGAGCGTTGTGACAGCTGGCCGGCTCCGAGGTTCGGGTGAGTATAACTTTCTTATTTTGCGGCCGTACGATCACTTCCTGATTCTCAGCGCGGGAGCGAGCAGCGATAACGAGGTAAGTTTAAAACTAGTTGAAGCGTTTTTTTTTTTTCTTTTTAAACTTCTTGCCTATATCTACTGCTTGCTAGCGGTAGATATAGGCAAAAAAACGGAGGGTTTAGAACCCCTTTAAGTTCTTCCTTGAGTCTGCCCAGTATTGATTTTGGATGCCAGAATGTTCACTTTCACAACAGGTATTCATCCCCATCATGCTGACACTCAGAAATGTACCAACTAGCTGAAATCAAATATTTATTTCTGGGTTAAAGTAGAATTGTGGCCAAATCTATATCAAAAATGCAATGCAGCCTTAAAAGTTCATTCACCTAGCTTTATAAAATAGCATCTGTATCGCCAGCCTAAGGTGCGGAATTTACCTGTTCATCCTGCCAGCCTCACTGGCAGGATGCCTCTCTAGAGGCAGAGCCAGCTTTGCCTGCCCCCTCCCCTGTCTGTCCCACCAGTCAGCACTGGAGGAACGAAGAGTGGAGGGGGGAATCCCTGCAGGGAAGAAGATCAGGAAATGAGAGGTCAGCGGTATGTGATCGCTCAGTTCTCGATCAATAAAGCCGATGCGTGACACGCAGTGGTCCTCCTCCACTGTCTTAATCAGGTTGACAACATTGTACCACCGCTGTCCAAATTGAGGTAGCGTGGTCACCCTTGTTTACACTGTGGCTGGTTGGACTACAGTACAGCGCAGTGACACCAAGGGGGGTATAAGCATAGTCACTGCTGATAGCAAGCCCCTAGCTCAGGGGTAGGCAACCTCAGCACTACAAATACCATCATGCCTCTGCCTCTGAGAGTCATACCTGTGGCTGTCAGAGTCTTGCAATGCATCATGGGACTTGTAGTTGAACAACAACTGAAGTGCAAAGGTTGCCTACCCCAGCACCTAGCGGCTGGTGATGTCTTGCCCTCCCTGATGAAGACATCGGCAGGGGTAAGCAGCATGCAGAGAGTGAACAATGGCATTTAGGCAGTAGCTGAAACATGGCAAGCACTGCATAAACCCTCTCTCTCTCTCTACAACCAGCGCAATGTGGGAGTGGAAGCGTGCAGAAAGACGACGGGCTAATTATAATGCTTTTCATTAAAAAATACAAGTTTATTATCATTTTGAGAGGAGTCACTGACAATATTTGGTTGTAAGCAAACAGCCTTTAGTTGTACTTTAAAGTGTTATACAAAATTCCCTATGCAGCCATATTGAATTACCATCCAGATGCAAAGTAGAGTTTATCCTCCATGCAGCTTTCAGCTATAGCGTAAAATATGGGGAGCAATACACTCATTCCCATAATCAGAGCCGATGTGTGACACTGCAGCTGACACGCATCGGCTTTATTGATTGAGAACTGAGCGATCACAAACTGCTGACCTCTCATTTCCCTGCAGGGATTCCCCCCACCCCTCTTTGTTTCTCCAGCGCTGACTGGTGGGACGGACGGGGGAGGGGGCGGGGGATAGCTGGCTCTAGAGAGGCAGAGCCAGCTGTCAATCAGGCAGTGGAGTGGATCCTGACAATATTGTCAGGATCTTTCCAGGCCGCAGCACGGCTCTGCGCTGTCAGCCCGCTATATGCTGAGTTTTGAGTCACAGGACGACATAATAAATATCATCCTGGGACCCTAAAGAGAACTATGGCCAAAATAGGTTGGGCCATAGTTAGGGTTGCCACCTTTTCTTTCAGCGTAACCCGAACACTCTTGCGACTCACGCAAATTTTTCTTGGAGAATGAGTCACGGCTTATTCATATGTAAATATCACAGCTGAGACTATTTCCAGTGGGGGGCCAGTAGCCGCTATCTTAATTTTGGTTGCCCCTGTCTGCCTGATATCTAGTGTCCGGGTTTCTGCTGCCATGAAACCCGGACACAGCATTCAAAACCTGGACTGTCCGGGTGAATCCTGGACAGGTGGCAACCCTAGCCATAGTTCTCTTTTAAGAGAATCTCTCACACACTTTGTGATGTTAGCCATGTGTTGCATAGCTAACATCATATCCTGGCAGAAGGGCAAAACAATATGGCTGCATTTATTTTTACTGATCACCAAGTCTTCCCCAGTGTACTTGCATAGCCTCTCATCCAGGCCACACTCAGACTTGTTGAACTCTACATCCCCCGAACACTCCCAAAATGAGGGCATCCCAGCAGTCAACAACAGCGGCACCCACATTTCATTGTGGGATTGTGTGTGGTAGGGGGCGTAGTCATCAAGGCCTCTGTGAAGAGTACAGAATCCAATTTGCTGAATAATAAAACAATATCTACAGACTGGTCGTGGAGCTGTACACCGTATGTATATTTTACCAGCAAGACAATATGCATTTCAATAAAATGCACTGAAAACCACCAACCTTCTACTGAGAGGAACTTGCAGTATTCATTCAAAGCCATAACTAAAAAAAAAAAACAAACCCTACTATTTGCCCCAGTATTTGCTCACTGGTTGCCAGGAGCTGGACAGGACACCGGCTAGAGCGCCTCAAGTATGCTAAAAGCTGAATGGGAAGATGTGTACGGCCCTTACACATTTCCACACCCGGCTCTTAGCAACCCGAGACGCTCTAGTTGGAAATTGGGCAGCAGGTACACTGTAAACATTGTGCAGCAGAGCGGCCATGCCACCCCCCACGTGACCCAAAGAGATGCCGCCTGAGGCAACAGCCTCAGCTACCTCATTGTAGGGACGGCCCTAGTTATAACCCCTTTTTTGTCATCTGTGTCCCCACTGGGGAGATTTCTCTTCACTTCCTGTTTGGTAGCCACAACAGTGCCTAGTGGTCAGTAGGGTCACCAGAACTAGTGTTCCCATTGAAAGATTTCCCATCTTTGCCTTTTCTGGTGACAACCCAAAATTTGGTAATTTCTTTCACTTTCAGATAGGTGGTTATTTACAGGAAAGAGGGCAAATAGCAAGTACCAAGGGTCATATCACTATCCTCTATTATCACAAAAGTCAGCACAGCTGACAAACATACTTTCAGATAGATACTTACAACTTCCAAGCCCTACAGTCAGTCACTTTTCTGTTTCAGCAGTTGTTTGGGGGTGTGTACACATGTGAAGTATAGGCACAAAGTTGGCCCACTGGTCTTTGTAATTCACACAGCCCCTCCCCTTCTCTACAATACTGTCTGTGTGAGGACACTTGTAACGAGGGGTGTGACTGTTACTCAGCTCTGCTAGCAGAGAGCACTGCAGTGTTAGTGCAAGAAGCAGCATTTTGACTTCGATAAAAAGATATTTTAAAGCGTTTCCAAGTCGCATAGAATAGAAGCGGAGAAAAGGGACTATACTAGAGATGTTCAGATACCAAGTACCGTACTGGCTACAAGTACAGATACTTTTCCAGCTCCAAGACTACACTAGGGAAAAATTCAAAAGTGAGGAGGCAGCTGTCATTTGTAAGGAGCACACAGAGCTCCTGGGATTTGTACATCTCTGTTTAAATGTATATTTTTTATTTTAAAAATTTTAAGGGATGCACCGATACCATTTTTGCAAGTACAAGTACTGATACTCGCCCAAGTACACACAGATACAAGTACTGATACTGCCCAAGATACAAGTACTGATACATTTTTGTTTATTGTCATGTGACAGTTTTTCTAAAACAATACAGACTAATGACTTCAGGACAGTGGTGGAGCGCCAGAGCCAGGTCCCACCTGCAACCGCTGCAACCCTGGTAGTTCCCATGAAAATGCCAAGTATCTGCACTGGTATCTGGGCATCGCTAGACTATAATGAGATAAAAGGGTCTAAAACATCAATTGGGTTTTAAAGAATAAAAAGCCGTTTCTGCATTCTTTTAGTGTGATGTTCAGCACTGTGATCTTGCCTCATACATTCCCTTTGAGTGACAGCTCTCGTCTCTACTTGCACTAAGATCTAGACAATTACTACTATATTAGAGCTAACGCTGGAGAAATCTGGCCAACAAATCTGTGCTGTACTTACCCAGAAAAATCTGCAGAATACTGCCCGTAATCAAAAATATAAACTCTTGCTATTTGGCACAAGGTGAGGTATCCCAAAGCAAACACAAAGCAGTATCTGCAAATAAAGAAAACATTCCATTAATGATCACAGACAAGAGCTAGAATCATAAAAATCAATAATAAAATGATTAAAACTACATGAAAACTACAGGCAAATATGAAAACCTCTGTGTGACTAATGTGCATATTCGCTGAGCAACTGCTAAAAGGTCTTAAAGTGTAAGTCTAGGCATTACCCAAATTTACTTCCCCTCTAGATCATACCTCAGCATTATTTTTATACCGTGTTCCTATAATGAGAAACAACTTTTATTGTTCACTGTGACATCATCACCAAGCTTGTAAAACTCTTGCAGAGGCAGCTGCTTGGGGTTCAGTAATTGATGTAAAACACACTCCCAGAACTACATCTCCAAAGAGCTTCTTCCCTATACACAGTGGGTGGAATTTATCAAAACTGGAGCAGAAGAATTAGGAGCAGTTGCCGGTGGCAACCAATCAGCTTCTCTCTTTAGTTTGTTCAGTTAAGATTTGAAAATGAAAGGTGGATGCTGATTGGTTGCCATGCACAGCTGCTCCAGATTTTGTCTGCTCTGGCTTTGATAAATTCCCCTCATTGTATGGGCAGGCTCTTGGAAACAAAGCAGCAACAATGTTTCACTGGGGTATGCGTGTGAAGGAGGACAGAGAGAGCTGACAATGCTGTGCGGGATTTTAGTGCAGACAAGGCTATGCTGTGCAGCAAAGCTGGGTAAATGTCAGAACCAGATGGACAGAAATACAAATGCATACATTATATATATATTTGCTATAAAACTTTGGGTTACTAAGCAATGAAAAAAAATGAATATGGAACTTAGTATGGAAAATAAGTAATCTGCATACTCATTTCTTTATTTCAGGTATTTATATAGTGCCAACAATTTACACAGTGCTTTACATAGTGAACATCAGTCCCCGCCCTCAAGGAGCTTACAATCTAAGGTCCCTATCTCACATTCATACATACATACATACATACATACATACATACATACATACATACAAGGGCCAATATAAACCGGAGCCCATTAACCTTCCAGCATGCCTTTGGAGTGTGGGAGGAAAAGCGGAGTACCCGGAGGAAACGCACACAAACACACGGAGAACATGCAAACTCCATGCAGATAGTGACCTGGCTGGGATTCAAACAAGGGACCCCCAGTGCTCCACCAGAGCCAGAACAGATCAGCATGACAAAGGATCAGCATGACAGCTAGCATTTTCAGATGGAGGGGTCAGCAGCGGCAGCTTATGTAACCCCCCAGTACAGGATTCCTAATCATATCATAAAACAATGTATTGCGGTTATAAAGTTCCCGCACAGCTAAAATGATAAAGAGTTTTGTAATTATGGGAAATGATCGTCTTGGACTGTGCTGAATTATAAGCGAACTTCAGAAAAACTGTAACATAATAATAAGCAGTGTGGGCGAAGTTTAACCTTGAATGGGATTAGATATGTTGATTAAGCTGCCTTTTCCATGAAACACATCTGCAGCCTGGTAGATAAATGAGGATTCAGCTATATCAGGCGCCTATTTTTCACAGCCCGGCTCCCTCTACACGTGATACCAGCAGAAGAACGGCGAACAATGTGCAAAGATCAGCAAATCACAGCCACCAATACAAACTCACCTTTCACTGATCTGACTACAGGTGACTGCGCTCTGAGTTGCTATGGCTTGCCGCATTTTCTGTATCATGAAAGCATAAACCTTAGCTTCCTATGAAAGCCCCATCTAAGACCCCAAATTAGGTTCTACAATTGGATTCTGGGGACCCCAACTTGCTAGAAACAGTATTTATTAAATAGGCTTTAAAGCTGATCTTCAGGATATGCAAATATTGTCTAAAGAGGCATTTGTATTCTTGAATCTATTTATAAACTCTTTGCAAATGCCTTTGGACGTTCGCGCTGTGTGGGTGTATGCCAATTCGAACCTTTAGTTGCAAGTTGTTTTTTTCATGTAATGGTGCTATATGGCCACTAGATGGTGGTGATGAGCACATAAAATACTTACTTCCTATATTCCTTTAGCACCATCTAGTGGCAACAATGTGATATTACAGGAAAACATTCAGTACCATGCAGTGTGAATGGCCCAACACTCCTCCTGGTGGTCATGCACTGCTGTGCACCATGCAGTACTGAAGAAATGTGCATTCAATTGAAAGTATAGTGTATCCGCTTTATTTTTTCATCGCTACGTCAGGCATCATGGTATGATGAGGTGCACTTCAGCGCATGGCCACTGGGAGGTGTGTTGGTGTTCTATTTAAATGAATGATAAGGCAGTGCACTTAGTGCATGGTACCCATGCACTAAGTGCTACATGCATGGTACGGTACTGTGCATTTAGCTGTAAACCCTAACAGGCACAAAACCTGGGGCAACAAGTAAGAGGGTAAGGGGCAGAGGAATAGTTGGGTTCTCTTCCGCTGCCTATCTGTGACGTTGGCGTCCAAGTGGACAAGTTGAGTCGAGACTCATAGGATCTCTAGAGTGGGTGTGAGAGTACGTGGATAGATGGGGAGGGGGTCAAAACAGAGAAGAGGGCAAGGGTAAAGAGGGGGACACTAAATGGGAGGGGGCAGGACAAGGTCGAAACGGGAAGGTAGGGGGTTAAGTGTGATTTCCCACCTCTGCCTGGGGGGCTTACCCACCACCCGATTCCCTGTTCCCCGTAATGGACTTGGAGAAGATCCTAGAAAGGCAGGGGGGATAAGGTCCTGCAGATCCTAGAAAGGAGGGGGGGATAGGGTCCTGCTTAGGTGTTAAGTCCACCAGGCTTAATGAAGTATTCTAGAGACTCGTTGGTTACTTCTATTTTTAATAAGCTTACCACATCTACTAGAATAGAAAAGAGTGATATGAAGAAGAGGACTATGATGTGAGCACTCAGCTGGTGAACAAAGAGACAGGAGCAGTAATGCCTGGACCTCTAAATCCCATGGGCCAAGAGCACCCCTGTACCCCCTATAGTATCTATGTAGGGGGAAATGCCTGTCAAAATAAATATGTTCTTGGGGAGAGATTTCCTTCATAATTTCTGTCTCTTCAGGTAGTGCTCATTGCCCCTCATTGTGTAAGTCCCTCATTTGTGACTCAAAAAGATGGCATGTACGATGGTTACAGTTAAGAATTGCTGCTCTGAGCTATGCAAATGTGAGCACTGCTGCAATTATAGCAACATTTTATAAGCAGAGCATGCAAACGTCTTTTAATCTGCATATGTTTTTGCATCTACTTATTCCGTCTCCAGGCTGTGGAAAGCTTGGAATAAGGGGAGGGAGAAGTACACCTGTGCTTCCCGGACGGGATGTACAATCCTCCAAATAGAACAGTTACAGCGACAGCTCATCAGTCAGCTTTAGATGCCAGCACTAGCCATGATATGTCAGGGTGACCTCTGGCATATCATCCCTGCTGTACATGTGAAGTCTTGCTGGAGGCGAAGGGTTGAAACCAGGCTCTTGCAAGGTAGAAAGCATCAAAAATGGGATTCACAGAGGCTTATGATCAAGAATTTAGTTTAGAGTGAACTAATACTTTAATTAGCTTCTCTGGGCATACATTCAGTGATCAGCGACGTGGGCAATTGGTGAATAGCCAATTCTACCCCCCAACTCCCACAAAAAAAATCCTCAAAAAATCTCTACCTGTCCTACAGTTGAACATTTCACTCAATTTACCTTAAAGTCCATCTTCAGGGAAGGGAACGGGAAAAAAATACCTTAACTGCTCATTTATGTCTAGAGGAGCTGTGCGAAGGACTTTTACCTGATCCCCGCTCCTCCCGGCAATCATCACTCACCTCTCTCTCCTCCTCTCTAGCTTGTGGACTGTCCCTCGGCATCCTTATGTATAATTCAGGACTATGAGCCCTTCATTAGACGTGATGACGTCAGTTGGCCTGCAACCTCCAGGGTAGAGATGGATGAGGCTGCAGGCGCCAGTCTTGGAGCCAGCAGGAGCGGGGATCAGGTAAGAAAAAGTGCTTTACACAATACCCTTAGACATACACAGTTAACCCTTGCAGTGCAAAGGTAGACCCACTGCAAGGGGAGCTTTTCTCCTCGGAGGCTTTACTTTTATAAAGTTCAATTTATTTAGCCGGGATTTTTTGAGGATTCCCCAGTAGGATTGGTGGCCCATATCACATGGTTCTGCCTCCCTGCAGTACATTTAGCTCTGCTTGCCTAAAGCAGGGCTAAATGTAGAAAACAACTACCCACCCGGCGCCCAGAACTGCATGTCTTCGGTGTCGGGAGATAGGAATTCCACACCCCTACTGCCCCTCTACTCCCTGCTGCCACGAGGCCGGACCTTGGTTGGCCTTGTGGGAAATCCGGCCCTGCATACACATTATATTCCTATTGTACAATCTCCTTTAGATTTACCTAAACCTAATACTATTAGTTCTTTCCTACATAGTCCATCCAGTTTGTAATGAATGAAGCAGACCCGTGTGTCACTAGGTCTTATTTTCGGGGTAGGTCTTACTTTCGGGGAAACACAGTAGTTGTTGGAATAGCTCTAACAGATTGTTGATACAAATTTGAACATATATGGTGAACTTTAGATTGTAACTGCAGCTGAACTCCAGACATAAAAACGGTCTTTAAATATATTCCCCAATAGCCACAAATAATAAAAATCTGCTTTGTGTGCAACAAATACCTTTGCAAGCTCAGATATGACCATATAATAGTAGCAGTGACATCACTATGCTTATTACAGGAAGCTCCAAGTCTCACACTGGATTACTGCACAGATCTGGAAGAAATACACAAACATCACCAAGATCCAAGTAAGAATGTACATGGCTCTTATATTTAGACTATAGTTTAACTTTAACAATTGCCTTTACTGATAATATTTCCCAAAATGAGCATCTGCAGGGAACGATTTCCCATAAACGTGGAGACATCTGTTTTTGATGTCTTCTGTATCTAGAATTTATGACTGTTCATGCGGACCTTTACATTGCAATGTGAAATTTCTATTTAAAAAAAAACCCATTCCCATATGCAATAATATACAATAACCAAATTAAACACATTTCTTTCATTAATACCATTCTTTGATAGTTTCGGTGCCGCAATGTAGGGGGCAGACATGTTTGAAGAGGGTAAATGCTCCTCTTTGCTACGTCACCAAGGGTAAATCCCACACATGCGAAGCTTCACCATTTCCCATGACCACACCCCCTTCTGATGATGCACCTAGGGTAAGACTAATCCAGCATGTCATTCATCTGAGTTGCCCCACTCAATATGACCGCCAGAGTCAGACAAGCGTCCTCCCGAACAGGCGCAGTAAAGGGAATTAGAGACCTTCTGAGGCTGCACAGACGCAGTGAAGGGAATTGGAGAATGCACTGAGGATTTTGAAGATGCCGCGGGTGGTGCAGATCCATCTGATGCAGATCTCCTACTGGCAAAGTCACCAGATGTGACGTCATTGGAGATCTCAATGTATTGGAGCTTTCGACAGAACACCGCTATTGAGACATCTCGCGGCCATTCTTTTTTTTTTTTCCTTCCATGAATAAGATGTAATTTCAGTGACGAGGCAATCCCAGTGTACATTGCTTTGGCACACTGATGTCCTTTTTGCCCTTTCAAAGCAGGAAGTGAATGCTCTGCAAAGTGCAAGTATTTCAAAGTCACAGCATTTTACAGCTGACATGTCTATGTTATTATTAATCATCATACACAGAGTGAAGCATATGGGGTAGAGTTTGATTTTTGAGTGTAAAGCTCAGCTTTCACTGAACCTTCATCAAATAGTATGAACATGACAGGGTAAGATATAAGCTATCCGACTATACATAGATTGCTACAGCCACTTCCCATTCTAAATGCCCGTACCCAATAATAGACCACACCAAGTTGGATATAAAATGGCTGTAGCAGCCGTTTATTTAAATATAATAACTTTATAACAGAATTGAATATAAAACATTAAATCATACCAGTTTCAAGACAATGGATTCCTATCAATATGGCTGAGGTCTGTGAAGGCGCCATTGGTCTCCTACCGTGGAGCTCTGCATACCACTTAACCAACTGGCCCCTAGCTGCAACTCGCCGACTCAGGGACAACATAGTACATAACCGCAGAGACCTCCTACCCTCAGTCTTCGACCTCTCTCCGCGGGACCTGCAAGCTCCCAGGACTGCATACCAACGATGCGCCCTACCGGAGTCTTGACCAGCCCTACAGAAGTCGCCTTAACAGACCACGCCACCACCAAAACAGAGAAATGGACCACAAACATACACAGACACAAGGGAGGGAGGGTGGGAAGTGAGATCACCGTGTGGCAAACCTGGACTGACTGGCTGACCCTCCGCCCCCTCGGACCACCGTAGAGACTCCTCCTGGCTAAGCCAAATTGGTCAATCAAATGTACGAGACCACCTCATACACACACCCCCATCTCCTTAACCCTTTCTATGCTGATGCCCTGTCTACCCTGTCATGTGGTCCTTTCACCTATTCTTTTCTGTCTTTTGCTCCAGGACTTTCTCTCTAGCCTGTATATAGCTTCCTAATTTGAATTTCGCTTCATTGCAATATTGGAACACTGGTCATATGCTTTTGTTTGACTTTTGTTACATTGCAATATTGGAACACTGGTCATATGCTTGTGTTTGACTTTAGCTACATTGCAATATTGGAACACTGGTCATATGCTTTTGTTTGACTTTAGCTACATTGCAATATTGGAACACTGGTCACATGCTTTAGTTTGACCAGAAATAAATGATTAAGTCAGAGAGCAGAAAATAAAATCACCAGCGTGCCAAAGATCCTATTCATGCAGCTCAAGACGCCCTCTGCACAAAGCGCCTTGTGTGAGAGCGGCAATGAAGAATGCGTTCCGCTTCTATTGTATGAATCTCTGGATTATAGAGACAGCCGTTAGTAACATTGTAACACAACGGTTTACTGCAGCTGCACATTATCTCCGGGCCAGATTAACCACTCACTCACAAACTGCAGGGATACCAGCGGCGACATCGGAATACTCAACTGATCCCTGCTAGAATAAGAACTGAGACTTTGCAGAAGAGATGATTTGAGCAGTTGCAAAGTATATACAAAGAAACTGATACACAATTGGCCATATTGTGAGAGGATCATTCCATTTTTGGTGGGTGAGAGATGTGCTAAAATTAGGTACCTCGGCTTATATTCGGGACGGCTTATACCTCGAGTATATACGGTACCTGCTTCTCCCTGCTGCCCACTGGGTGCTGCAGACTTTAGCTGTGCACTCTGCTGGCTTGTTAAAGGCATGTCTATAGGAATGCAAAGGATGTGTTCTTCTACATAAACGCTCTGGAACAAAATAATTGATGGCAGAGAAAGTTAAAAGGAGAACTATGAGGTGAGTGCTTTTCACTCACCTCATAGTTCTAGCCGACCTGTGACAATGAGACTGTCACAGTCGGCTCAGTAGATCGGGAGGTGAGCGAACACATGCCAGTGTTCGCTCACTTCTCGATCCTGTCACGGCTCTCTGCCGTGACAGGGGAGGGGATGGATTCCCCCCTCCCCGCTCCGATCTGCCAGCGCTGACTGGCGGAACGGACGGGGGAGGGGGCGGGTACAGCTGGCTCTGCCTCTAGATAGGCAGAGCCAGCTGTCACTCACGCAGCTGGGCGGATCTCGACATCGATGTCGGGATCCGCTCCGGATGTCTCAGTATGAGCTACAGCTCGCGGTATACTGAGCTTAGGGTGACGGGAGGACGCTAGTTTGTGTCCTCCCGTTACCCTAAGGAAAACTATGGGGAAAACCCCTGACCCCATAGTTCACCTTTAATAGCTGTGTGAGGAGGGCCAACGACAGTACGGATCAGGGGAAGAATTGATTGAAGTCCGATGGAGGGCTCAAGGTAGCTGCTGCAGCTTCAATGGATTATATTGTGGAGATGCAAGTTTATAGGGAATTGAGAGCAATCAGTTTCAAAAGAGGAGAGGACTTGCTACAAGTGTGAGAAAAAAAGGCAAGGCTGGGGTTCAGCTTTAAGAACAATCCTCGAAACACATGGCCAGTTTACAGTAGGATGCACTTGCATTTGCTTAATGCATCCTAAATGCTCCACAAAAGAGCTGACACTCTATAGACAACATCCAAAAGCTGACACTCAAACCACTGCATCCAAGAGCGAAGGAATGCTTACAGCTTTATTTGACAGGTAATAACTCAGAACAGCCAATCAGACATCGTTTTTTTCATAGGCCCGATAGAAATAGCCAAAATAGCCATTTTCTACCGTTTGCTAATAATTTCTGGCTGTTTGGCAATCCTCCGCTCTACCAACTGAGCTATCGAAGGGAACAGCTGCCCTTGGTTGCCACACCGCTTCTCAGCTGACGCTCTACAGCCTGATCACAAGAGATGATGCTCTACATACTTCTCAAAAGAGTTGGCACTCGACTATACACAAGAGCTGACACTCTACAGACTGCATCCAAGAACTGACATTCTACATACAAGGGCTGGGACAATACAGTCTGCTCACAAGAACTGACACCCAACAAATTGCTCATAAGAGTCGACATTTTAACAAAGTCAAAACTATTTCTATTACAAATCCTGGCTTTAGCTTTATGGAGCAACAAACAAAACCGTGCACAATTCAATGTGAACAAAGTCGCTGTGATTTTAATGTACATGCGTCATATTTGGAGTTTGGAATGCCATGGCAACTAGCTTTATTAGAGCTGAAGGTTTATACAATGAAGCTCAGCAAGACAAATTCCCCACATTGTACGACTGAATGTTATAAAAAGGTGAAATTCGGTTTGCTTTATTTTTACTTCTGCAAGCATAATCTTCCATGTGGGAGCGAGGAGAACTGTCTGTGGGAGGCGTATGGGGCAGCTGTGCACCCGGGCACATGGTGGAGGGCTAAAGACTGACATATACATGTGTGCTTATACTCTTACATTGACACAAGGGGAAATGATCAGTTGTTAACACTCAGATGGTGCACATGTCCTGGAGAGTGACAACTGATTATGTGTGTCATCTTAGTGTCTTAAAATCCAACACCAGGCATAAGACGAAAAAATCCTTGCAGTGAGCCACCCCCCCTGCACCGCAAGTGTTAAATGCCCATTAGGCCTAGGGGGGTAGGTGGAGGGAGCCTGTGTGACAATGTAGCCTGGCTTCACCCTCATTCACTCAAAAATGTTCTCAGTTCAAGTGAAGCTGGGTTTTTTTGGATAGAGTTTGGAAGGGTTAAAATCCATCAGTTTATTTCTTGCTTTCTGTTCTGTGTCTATTTATTTTTACTTCCTCAGAAGACAACAGGAAGTGAGAAGAAATCTCTTAGTCAGGGAAATTCCCCTCTTATACAGTTGTCACCAGAACAGGGGTTCTCTTGAGCTGGTGACACTTGTAAAACCTTTTTCCAATCACTTTTTTGTCTTAACAGTGGTGAGAGTTTTGACTATACATACACTTTAAACCCTCTTATGTTTGTACTGATACTTTTTCCTTATACTGGCATCTAGAAATAAAAAAACTTAAAAAAGGTAGATAAAAAGCTGGAGCGATATAAACACATACATATACAGGTGAAGCTCGAATAATTAGAATATCGTGCAAAAGTTCATTTATTTCACTAATACAACTTAAAAGGTGAAACTAATATATGAGATAGACTCATTACATGCAAAGCAAGATAATTCAAGCCGTTATTTGTCATAATTGTGATGATTATGGCTCACAGCTCATGAAAACCCAGATCCACAATCTCAGAACATTTTTGGCAGTGTGGGCAGGTGCCAAGTCCTGCTGGAAAATTAGGTCAGCATCCCCATAGAGCTCGTCTGCGGAAGAAAGACCGACATATCTGTACCCAGCTGCTGCTGCCTCCTCTCCCCCCTCCCGCGCTCGGACTTACCCAGCCAGGGAGTTGTGTGCACTCACTGCAGGGGGCGGGGCTTGTGACACACACGTCTCCTGTGACTCACCTCATCTCCCGCCGCCTGTTACTATGGACGTGGCCGGGAGGGGAGGCGAGTCACAGGACCCGCCCCCTCACTGTGAAGCCCGTCGGCAGTGCGGGGCCCCGCGGCCCGGTACCATTTGATCCACGGACCGGTACCGGTCCGCGGCCCGGGGGTTGGGGACCACTGCTATAGACAACCCATCAGTCTGTATATGCATTTCATTCTGACTTGCATCAATGTGTTCTTGCTATTGCAGCACAGTACTTGTGTACACTTCAAGGCACCCTGACCATAGCTGTCCTTTCCAATTACATTTTCTGGAGATCCCCTTTTAAAGCAGAACTCTTTAGTTCCCCTTAACCTAGCTGAAGATCCCCTATGATCTATTTTTGTAAAACACCCAATAGCACTTTCCCTGTAGTCTTCAGACCAATCCAGTGACAGTATAGGTCCTTCATCTTCCTTCTAGCATGTAGCAGCGGGGTGTCCTTCCTCCTGGACTGAGCAGCACACATGTAAGCTCCGCTCAGTGCAGGAGTACTGTGATCCCAGATTCCAGGCTGATCGATGACGCTGCCCCTGTAGGTGGGTCAGTGATGGCCTGGGTTCAGAGAAGGTGGGTTAGGCCACACTGGCTGTCATTCAACCTGGGAGACTGGTGACATCTAGTGGCAGAGAAGCAGTACTGTGTGACAACTCCAGATTAAAAGTGAGTATTGCTGCAAAAGCTGTTTTTTGGTTTTTACAGATGAATGCAACATTTAAAATTAAAAAAAGGAAATCCTGGAGTTCCACTTCAAAGAACAATTCCAGGCAACCAGTGAAAACAGTAAGCTACTAATATGCTTCAGATACATACACCACACTCCACTTAGCCTATTTAAAAAATGTCACATTATAGCTGAGCTCCTCACTCCTTTTATTTGTAAAACCAAGATTTTTAAAAATAATAAAATGTGAATATAAACCCCAATGAATAAACTTTTAATTATAGTAAATGCTAGAGCAGAAAAGTAATTAATGGCAGATCTGTAAAACAATTTGCATTAGTGTATATGTATATATATGGCTAAATCGCCATGAAAACATGTTCTGAAAGCAAAGTGCCTATGTTGTCTTAATGGACCTAAAAGTACTTTAATGTGACATTACACAGGTTCTATTACAGCTGTAATTCAGGTACAGACAGACAGTATCTTGCAGATTAGTGGGGAAAAGCAGGACTCAAATGAGAAGTGAATGACGGTAATGGCTTCCAGGTAAGAGTACCAGGGCCCTGTGAGTGCTCAGGCCAATATATTGAATCCATTAGTGGAAGAGAATGTCTGTGTTAATTGGTGCTTATCAGTGAAAAGCCCTGGAAAGATACTGGACTAAATGGACACCTCTGGATTTTACACAATAATAGCCAATACAGCACCAGAGCATGTGATTGTCTGGCTGATAGAGTGCACGCCAGTGTATGTAATCACTAAGTACCTGAATAGTACTTTACAGCTAACACAGACTGCATATCACTATTCTAAAGGAGAGACCACCAAGTCATTTCATTTTTCTTGCTGCCACCATATGCCATACGAGTAGGGTTGCCACCTGTCCGGGATTCACCCGGACAGTCCAGTTTTTGAGTCTTGTGTCCAGGTTTCAGGCCAGCTGGCACCTGGACAAAAGACACTAAGTGCCAGCACTTAATTTTTTGCCAGATGCAGCTGCCTGAGGTCCCGTGGTTGCTGTGCTCGGAACCTCGGCAGCCTTCCTGTGAGCCACAGCTGCCTGTAAACATCTGTCTTCCTGAGACAATGCTGCCCGCCTCTGGACCCCTGGTGAGACACAACACAGGTCGCACAGTACTCCTGAAAGCCTGCATAGGCCACCTGAGACCCTACACAGCCACCTGAGAGCCTGCATAGCCCACCTGAAAGCCCGCATAGCCCACCTGAGAGCCCGCATAGCCCACCTGAAAATTGCTGCATGCAGCACTAGGGTTTGGGTTTCACTTGAAGAAAAGGTGGCAACCCTACCTACGACGGCATCAATAGGGCCCTGTATAGCTGCTGGGAGTTTTCTTACATGTGTAAAGCTGTTGGCTTTTCACTGTAAGTGATTTGGGCAGCTATACATCTGCCTAATCACTTTCATGGGTTACTGAAGGTGCCCCTGCTGGACTACCTGTACCATGTAAACCAGGCTGCGCTGCCCCTGCTTCGGGCCCGGAAACCAGCATGGCAGGTGTCAGCAGGTGGGGCTGAATGAACCCATAAGCAATGAGCTTTTCGTCACTTCCAGTTCTTGAGCTGGCATTCCCTGCCTGCTGTGGCTGGAGATGAAGCTGATCAAGCATGATCTATGCTTGATCAGCTTTGAAAATGAAAGATAAAAGCTGATCCAGATTCTGTCTGCTCCAGTTTTGATAAATTCCCCCCCTTGTGTGTAAGGAGTGCTGGCTATTTCTGCTTTGGGTTTTTCTTGCTGTCTGTGTCCCTGTTAGGGAGATTCACCCTCTCTATTTGTCCTGGTGACCGTTATCACTGAAACTGAAAGAAAATCCCAAATTTGGGGCTGTTACCGATATGGGAATATATGGGAAATCTCATATATATGGGATTCCCCTCTCTTTAGATGGATTTCCTCTCACTTCCTTTTGTGAGTATCAGACAGGAAGTGAAGAAAAATCTGCCCAATGGGACACCGATGGCAATAAAATCTCACGGAAGCTATAACCCTCCCTTACTCTATCTAGACCTAATAAAAGAAAAGTTTCAGTTCTACTTTAATCCTAATTTTTATTGAACAGATTGTATACAAAATTGCGAATCACCACACGAACAGGGACACCACACCCCCAGGTATATAGAATACAAAAACAAAAATAGAGAAATGGCGCTTTAAAAGTGTCATCTATCAAATGCAAGGAGACCCAGTTCAAAATTACACATACAAGTCGCTTAAAAGGAGAACTATGGGGTTAAGGCTTTTCCCCATAGTTCTCCTTAGGGTAACGGGAGAACACAAACTAGCGTCCTCCTGTCACCCTAGGCTCAGTATACCGCGAGCTGTAGCTCACGGTATACTGAGACGCGAGCTGTAGCTCACGGTATACTGAGACGTCGCAGCTGAAGCGGTTCCCGACAATTGTGCCAGGATCCGCCCAGCTGCGTGACTGACAGCTGGCTCTGCCTATCTAGAGGCAGAGCCAGCTGTACCCGCCCCCTCCCCCGTCCGTTACGCCAGTCAGCGCTGGCGGAGCGGAGAGGGGGGAATCCAGCCCCTCCCCTGTCAAGGCAGAGAGCCGTGACAGGATCAAGAGGTGAGCGAACGCCGGTATGTGTTCGCTCACCTCCCGATCTACTGAGCCGACCTGTGACAGTCTCATTGTCACAGGTCGGCTAGAACTATGAGGTGAGTGAAAAGCACTCACCTCATAGTTCTCCTTTAATGTATAAAAATATATATATTCTTTATTAAAATACATAATTAACAAATATGACAGATTAGTGAGATCATTAAATGGTACAAAACCTCCCTGGATCACATATTGATACATACTGTGTATATGACAATAACTTATTAACATATATCTCCTTAAATATCTCTTCATATAATTGCATAAATAATATATTCATCCATAAATGTTCAGTAGATCTATGATGTGTCCAGTTTTCGACGCGTTTCGCGTTGAAAACGGAATATATATATATGGGATTCCCCTCTCTTTAGATGGATTTGATCTCACTTCCTTTTGTGAGTATCAGTTTGGGCTTCAGTTCTACTTTAATCCTAATTTTTATTGAACAGATACCTGCATGAATTGGTGTTTATTTTATATGTCTGGAGTTTCGCTTTAATGTAACTATTATAGGGGTAGGTCAGAGCATGCTGTGTATTGCAGTGCACCACAGCTGAAGACTATTACAGATTGCTTTTGACCGGCCAATGGTAAAAAATAACAGGAGAAAATAATATGCACATCGATTCCCCACTGACGTCATTTTCCAGCGTTCTAAAATAACTCTCAGCGGCACCTGATTCCTGAAGTCAGACTGCTGCACACGCTGCTTTTATACCAAAATGAATCCGTGTGTCAAAGAACAAAAAAAAATCCCTTTTTTTACAGGCGGACGGAATAGATTCTGACATATGACAAATGGCATTGTTACCGCAAACGTGGCTCAGCGGGCTCAGTGTCGATATTTTGTTTGGCAGGATCAAAACAAGAAATACATGACTGCAAGATCAAAGCTCGCTCCCAGTGAAAGGCAGAGAGGAGATGAAACGTGGCATTGATGAGAGTTTGCACCATCAGGTCAGTGGCGCAGCAGTCAGCTTTGCAGACTGTGTGGCTGACAATGAGAGGTGGGGGAGGGGGGGGTCATGTTTCTGGGATAGCATTTTCTACTTTTAGCTTAACGGTTCCGTAGTGTTAACACGATGAAACTTCTTGCTGAATATTCTGGGAAGGCATGGGGCAGGTGCAGAGGAAGGAGAATTTCTCATTTAAAGCTGAACTCCAGATAAATGGATAAATACATGGATGAAATACACATACGGGAGCCGATTCACCTACCAAAGGGTTTGTATTTTTGTCTATCCAGTCCTGAGATTTACACAGCCCTGCCGAACAGTATAGCCAGGCAGAAATGCAAGGGGCTAAAATCATGTGGAATTCAGATGCGTACACTGGTCCTTGTCGAACTGTCTAACTGTTGCCACAGCGCTTGTGCAGCTATCTACTTCTATAACCTACCACAGTTATGCTTGTCCTAGGTTATAGAAGCCGATGAGCCCATAGCTGCGCAGGCGCAGTGGCTATTGCCTCATCGGATTCTATAAGCTAGTCAAAGGTTGTATTATGTTACAGCACCTGTACGGCAACAAGAGTCTTTCTACAACCACAGTTGGCACTGCACCTGCTGTAATCGGCTTCTATAACCTAGGACAAATATAAGTTTGCCGCAGGCACAGTGGCAATAGTTAGACAGTTCGACAAGGATTTTCTGCCCATGCGCACTAGCTCCATATGCTGTACATCTCCTACTGGTAGGCACCGGATGTGACGTGCCCAGTGGGAGAGCTTGGACAAGACGGAGCTTTTGATAGAACACCGGCTTGTGACCAATTGACTCCGCCTCCTCCTCCTCATTCGGTACCTCTGCTCTCTGATCTCCTGTGTATGACCCTGGCTTACGATTCCTGACCATGCTCCTGATCTGGGATTCGGCACCTCAAGATTTGGCTCCCTGTGTTTGAGCCTGACTTCCCTCCTGGTAGACATGTGCGATTCGTTTCGTTACGAATCGAAATTCGTACACATTTTCCTGAAATTCCGAATTTCATGTCTACCTCCTGGTCTGCCACTTGGTGGATCGCTCCATCAGTACCCTGAGCAACGACATCCTGCCAGTGCTCCGCTGGCCTCACACCCCTTGCCTGCTCTGGTTTCAAGGCTCCCGGTGTCATCCTGGTCCTGCCGATTCACCAGCTGGTTCAACGCACTCAAGCACCTCCTCCAGAACTGGCCAGCCACCAATATCAGCACCTGTTCTCTGTCATTACATCCCCTGTCACTACTTCCAGAGGTGTGGGACAAGAGGCGCACGGACAGCCTCCTTCTCAGCTGAGTCTTTAGTCAGGTACGTGATAGACATACATATTTTTAGCTTTTGACCATAGATACTCTTTAAATAAAATATACACTATATACTGTGTATGTATATACTGTATATATCAGGTGGTCATAATAATCTGGCCACTCAGTGTGTATATATTATATACACACACACACACACACACAGAGTGGCCAGATTATTATGACCACCTGACATTTGTAGGCAAATTAGCTATAATTTCGTGCTGAAGTTGCTAGAGGGCCAGACCATTATAAATAGGGAAGCAGGTTGTTTACCACCACGACAGTAGAAGTAATTTTTTTCTGAAGAACTCGTTTTTTGGGGGTTTTTTTAAGCCCGTGGACGTGCGTCTAAACAAACTTCCCCCTGTGAACAAAAAAAGTGAACCGTGAAATCACAGCACACAAAAACGTGCACAAGGGTGCAAGGTCCTTCAATAAAGAAGGGACCCATTTCCCGACCCCCCGGGGCGCAAGGCTCCTGACAGGGGTTGAGATACTTTGGTCCACCAACCCGAAGGCCGATGGACCATTTCCTTTGGGGACCTGCCGAAACAGGTCCCCCATAGTACTTGGCAAGTGGGCTCTCCCGAAGAGAGACCCACCTCCTGGGTGGGAGGAGACAGAGAACCCCGTAGAGGGCACAGAATCTCCTCCCAGCGTCAGGAATAGGCCCCGAAGGAACCTGCACCTTCAGCAATCTGTGGGTAAAATTTCAATCAAAAAGTCAATCGTGCATCGTGCATAGAGTGCAATAAATAATACTAAAGTGCCAGTGCACCACGCTGACAGGCCTTAGGGGCCGGAGTGCAAAAATATTGCCCCGGACTAGCCATAAGGCCTGTCCAAGAGGCGATGTGCAGAAAATGCAAGGTGGTGTGTGACCAAGTGCACAGTGAGTCAATGTGGGGTCCCACACCCAAGTGACTCCATGCGCACCCCTGGGACGCCACCCCCAGGGGGCACAACACCACGGGCTTCTGCCGCCCCCGAACCCTCGAGCCAGACCAAGCTTCGCATCTGTTCAGTCAGAAAGCCATGTACTGAGCGGTTCCCCTCTCACAGGAAGCCGCCCCACACGCTCTTTCACTCCAGCGAGTACTAAGTAACCATCCCCCGCAAGGACGGTTCTTTTCCCCACCGAAAACTGATAAGAACAGATACTACACTTGATCTTAGCCAAAAGGCCGAGTGGTACAAGACAACAGAAGGGCAACAGTGCAGTGTCAGATTCCTCGCATCACCTTTCAACATCTCGTGGAGTCACGAGGCGGCCCAACGAAGTCATCTCGTGGAGTTATCTCGTGGCTCAACGAAGTACTGATGGCGTGGTCATAATAATCTGGCCATATATATAGCAAAAGTTGTACTTTTTTAAGAAGAGCCTTTATATAAAAGAAACTCATGATACTGTAACTGTACAGCTGATCAGATGAACACAATATCAATGTTGAACCACTGAATATACAGAAGCATGAAGTTTAATTACCACATTTGCAGATGCCCTTGAAAAACTGAGCAGATATGTGAAATTGTAAAGGCAACACAATATGAGAAATTGCAAGATAAATCTGGTTTGCGCAGACAAAGACATACGGACGTGGCTGGAAGTCAAATGCGTATTTCGAGGGCTCATAGTAAAGTGATGTGGTGCAGAAAGACATAAAGTAGATCTTCCACCAGGTATTAGAATTCTCGAGGCAACCCGAGAATAAAAAGAGAAATCAATTTAAAATGGATAAAAAACAGATTATTGCAAAATAGTTTGCGAACAGTAAATACTGCAGATCTCCGGAGCCAAGTACAAAAGGCTGAATAGTAATGTGGAAAGAAAAAGATTGTCCGCTGAAATGAACACTGAATTTTAAATGGAAATATGCAGATTACAGAAGGAGAGATTTACATTTCCTTGTCTCATTGAAGCCGACGTTTTATGGTTCAATAGAATATAAACGACTTCCTACATATAGAGGATTATCCAATAAGGCAGCAAAGAGAGCAACCATCATAAGCAAACTACCTGCTAGCAAACAGACTTCCACGAACGATGACTTCTGATTGGATTGCACTTCCTGTACCAAGTAAGAATAAGTCTGCCTGCATATTGATCTATCGTTATGTCTGTCTATAGGAAATGGTTGTAGAATAGATGATCTAAAACTGTATAAGGGAATGGTCAAGCGGTCATATAAGATACAAACAAGACGCAGAGGAGTTAGTATTATTATACAGGATTTATACATCGATCAGACATAACATTATGACCACCCGCCTACTATTGAGTAGGTCCCCCTTTTGCCGCCTAAGCAGCCCTGACCCGTTGAGACATGGAATCTACTAGACCTCTGAAGGTATGCTTTGGTATCTGGCACCAAACTGTCAATAGCAGATACTTTTGAGTCCTGAAAAATTGAAGGTGGGGCCTCTCCTTCACTCCCCACGAAGTAGCCTTGGCCGCCCATCACCCTGTTGCTGGTCCATCGGTTTTCCTTCCTTGGACTATTTTTGGTAGGTCCAAGGACAAAGTCATGGGCCACCAAGGCTCACTGGTGCATATGGGGAGCGAAGGCTGGCCCACGTAGCTCAATCCAATAGAAGAGCTACTGTAGCTCAAATGGCTTGGTGCCAGATGCCACAGCATACCTCCAGAGGTCTAGAGGTCATAACTCGACGGGTCAGGGCTGATTTGGTGGTAAAAGGGGGATCTACTCAATACTAGGTGGGCAGACAGGGTCATGGACCACCAAGGCTCACTGATGCACATGGGGAGCGAAGGCTGACTAACGTAGTTCAATCCAATAGAAAAGCAACTGTAGCTCAAATGGCTTGGTGCTAGATGCCACAGCATACCTAGTGGAGTCCACAACTGGATGGGTCAGAGCTGTTTTGGCAACAAAAGGGGGATCTATCTGCTCCATATAAGGCGGGTGGACATAATGTTATGTCAGATTGGTGTACTTGTAGCTATACACTGGAAAGATGTTGTTCACACTGCACAAGCGCCAATAGATGGCACTGAGGAGCATAGGAATTTCCTCTGAAATGCACAATAAAGATATCTGACTTCATTCAGAAGATTGCAACACCGGCTGGTAGCCGGGACAAAGTCACTTTAATCTGGTTAGCCTTTCACCTCTCATATTTGCAGACAGATATACTGATTAGCTGTCCTTCTTTTTCTTGGCTATCGTCTGTGGACTGTTATTCATTAAAGGGAAGCAATAATATATTTATAAATAATGATTCAATTTTTTTGTTTTATTGTTGCAAAGTCTACCCGAAAGTCATTTTATTAAGGTGACTTCTCACATTTTAGTGGCCCTTGCTGATATTTTCGTGAAGGCGTTTCATATTAGGATTTGCAGATTCTCCATCTAGTGATTGTCTGTAGGTCAGATTATGCGCTGGGTCCGCTTGCTAACCAACTGTTAAGAAAAACAGGAAAATACACCTACAGTACGGCTTCCTGTATTACCAATTACTAGGGATGCACCGATACTGGTATAGTATCGGTATCGGTGCCGATGCAGAATTGTTCGGCGAGTACTCGTACTCACCCAAATGCTCCGATGCCTAGCCCGATACGTCCGCTATCAGGAAGCCGGGCAGTGAGTCATTACACACTGCCCGGCTTCCTGATTGGCCGGGAAGCCGGTTCCACGCTCCCTTTGCCTCTTGTGATGAGAGAGCATTGAGCCAGCTTCAGGAAGCCGTGCAGCGTGTAATGACTCGTTGTCCAGCTTCCTGAATGGTTGGGAAGCTGGAAGCCCGGCGCCGTGTGATGGCGTGGCGCCTGGGTTTCTGCTTGGCCGAGAAGCCAGCTTTATGCTCCCTCGTCAATTCATGACGAGGGAGCATGGAGGCAGTTCTCCTGCACATGCGATCTGCGATGCCGATCTGCCCTGGAACAGCTGAGAAGGCGTTGAAATGCTTCACCTATTGGCGGTCACACATTCCACCGCCGAAAAACTGGGTGGGATTACGTTAAAATGTGTGACACCGTCACTGGTCACACATTCTAACGTAGTCACAAACATTGATAGAACAGCTGTTGTGGAACTACAAGTCCCATGAGGCATTGCAACTCTAACAATTACAGGCATGACTCCAAGAGGCAGAGGCATGTGGGGATTTGTAGTTACAGCACTGCTGTACTTCCTATATGCAATTTAATGATTCATTTTCTATCCAGTCTACATTATTCACAGTAAGATGATTAAATATTTCGATATATTAGAGATGCACCGATACCATTTTTTCCAGTACGAGTACGATACTTTCCTTTAAGTACTTACTGATACCAATTACCAATACTTTTTTATAATGTCACGTGACAGTTTTTATTAAAACACTACACACTGATTTTAGAACATTGATGGAGCGCCAGGGCCTGGTCGCAACTGCTGCACCCTTGGTAGTTCTGCCACTGACTCCAAGCTGTGGAGGGACTACAAATCCCAGCATTACATTATACAGCAATGCAGAATAATACCATCAGCTACAGAGGACTACAAATATCAGCGATACATTATAAAGCAATGCAGAATACCACCAGTTATAGAGGACTACAAATCTCAGCAATACATTATACAGCAATGCAAAATATGCAGCAATACACAGAACCTAAGGCAGCTGCTTCATGTCGAAAACATTTTCCAGGTATCGGTTTTTGGTATCATGGCAGTTCCACGAGTACGAGTACTCCTGAACATTTTTTTAATATAATATTTTCCAACAACTATAAACAGCTCTTGATCTCCACAGCAAAGGGTCAACATTCATTACAGGGTATCTAAGGTCCAAAACTAAAATTAAATCTGTATTTCTATATTAAAATTCCATACATTCTATCCCACTCCTAGTAACCATATCCATCTAGAAGTTTGTAACCCTACTTATTGAAGATGCCTATAGGATGGACATGCTCAATGCATTGACACAATTTCATTCAGCCCTGTGAATATGCAATTCCTTGTGTCACAACACACAGAGCCTGCCTTCTGAAATACAACTCAATGTCTCGCAATATAACATTATTATTGGCTGCTGGAAGCAATGCATGATGGGATATGTAGTCTTGAGAAATGGAGATTATATCACATCAAGCATCAGGGAAAGAGATGCAAATGACACCGGGAATCCAGGAAGTTGATGAAAGTGATGGGCAGACGGAAGTCAGCGCTCACTACATAAAAGGGATTTTTTCACGTAAGCTTTCATTGTATTATCAACAACATCACTAGTATGTATTCCAATTACAATGCTGATATTATAACAGGAGAGGATATGCTGGGACTTTACAACTCCTTTCAATTGTAGCAAACCCGGCATGAGATATATCTTTTCATATTAAGTGCATGCAGGCTAAGTAATGTATGTAGAGTTAGTACACTAAATGAATGTCAGGGGAAGGTCCAGTCAGCAGAAGGGATTGTTTAACAGGAGACGTGCCTTTAGAAATATGTTATTATGCATCACACAGTATAAATACATTTATGACTCTTTTAAATTATACTTTATGTCTACATATACCTTATTAGCCAAATTACAACTTTAACTTAGCTACAGTGAACATTTACGACACAGGCAGTGGCGGAACTACCAGGGATGCAGAGGTCGCGGCCGCAACCGGGCCCTGGAGTTCCGCCACTTGGAGGGGGCCCAGGACAGGAGGAAGGGGCCCCTGGTGAACGCTGATTACCAGTCCCGGGACCTCTTCCTCCTGTCCTGGGCCCTACATGCTTTACTCTGCTCCCCTCACCTTGTTCCGGGCGCAGCGTGATGCATCATCCAGCCGGGCAGCAGCCAATGAGTGGGAGCGGTGTAATCCCCGCCCCCTCATCACACAGAACTGCTGCCCAATGCCGAATAGAGCTGCTGCAGACACGAAGGGGGAGACAGGGAGCTGGAAGTATGAAGGAAGGTGACATGGGGTCCGGGAGCGGAAAGCTGGGGACATGAAGGGGGAGATAATGGGGAGCTGAGAACATAAAAGAGAAGAGTGTTTTTTTTTTCCTTGTCTAAATTTTGTTTAAAAAAAAAATCTAAATTTGTTTCTTCTTGAGGGGGAACTTCATGGATTCTTGCATCGGGCCCTGAGGTTACTAGTTACGCCACTGGACACAGGGTACATGCCACTGTTCTGTATCAATTTTCCTTCTGATGCATCTCATAAGAAAACCCACCACATGACAATGGTCAGCCCAGAAGTGATATTTCCGTAATAAGTGGGGTGTTGTGTGTTTTTGAAGGGGTCACCTACTCACTTCTTCTGTCTCTTGGAGATTCCAATGGTGAGATCTCTGCGTTATAATGCCTGGCTCTGTTCATACACGTCTTGGATGCCTTAGGGTCCCTACCCGCCAAAATGTGTCCCCACTTGTCCTTCTACATTCTCCAAAACATAAGAATTGGGAAAGAATGGGACCCTCCTTTATAAATGATTGTGGTAGGTGTCCAGACTTGGAAACCCAAACAAAGAGAGGTTGGCAGCAAAAAGAAAAACACGATGGAACACTGTGAACAACTATGATGTAGGATGTGTGGTTTGCTTTTCATTGACCTAGTTTAAAAGGCAATGTAAAATGTGTGTTTTACTACTATCATAATTAGGGATGCACCTATATATCGGCCGGCGAAACATACCAACCGAAAATGGCACTTTTGGCTAAATGCCAAATCTGCCCATACAGTGTTGCATCCATTCTTTCTTTCCTACCCGCTGGGCGCTGTTCTGTGTCCCAGTGGGGAGGAGAGAAACTGTCAAAGGCGGCCGAGCGCTGCGGGAGGAGAGCGCTGTAAGCGGCCGGTGTCTCTTCTCCCCGCACTGCTCAGCCTCCTGTCACTGATCAGGGGAGAGCAGTGTGTGGGCAGAGACAGCTAGTGCTGTCACAGGAGGCTGGCCGGCATGCGGTGGAGAAGTCAGCTGTCAGATTGAGCTCTCCTCCCCACACCGCTCACTCAGCCTCCTGTGACAGCTGTCAGAGAGGAGAGCGGGTACAAGCAGTCAATGATCAGTGATCGCTGAGTGTTTGTACTTAATTGAGGACATAGCATGGTTACTATATCCTCAATTATGAATGAATGGGAAGTAATCTACATCTCCTCCTGTTCATTCATGATTGTGGTTATAGTGAACATACTATCTCCACATGTTATGAATGAACAGGAAGCCCCTAAAAGTCAAAAATAAAAATGTAAACAAATTTTAAGTTTATTAAAAAAAAAATATTTGAAAAAGTTAGAAAAAAAACATTTTCAGTTTTGGCCCAACATTTTTTTTCATTTCGGTTTCGTTTCAGTTTTAAGATTTTCATTTCGGTGCACCTCTAATTCATTATTATTGTTATGATTATTATTATTATTATTAACAGGACCAAAAATACACATAAGCTGTGTTTTTAATTGTCAGGAAAATATAAAATATTGCATTGGAATATGAATATTTTCATATTCAGTCAACTGTTGGAGCTCTAGTCCCCTTTTCACATGTTCAGACTGCTTGGCTGTGATAAAAAAAAAAATCATGTTTACAAAGCTCAATAGCTCGAACTGGAGCCAAAGCATACACATGCGAAGTAGTAATAGAAATGACTCTTCCCCATCACTCCACTTCTTTCGTTCTGTTTTTAGTTAGCTTAATCTCCAGCTTCATTTAGAGACAACAAAAGGCAACTCTTGCTGCGCTCTCTCTTCAGAAAACCCATGATGCTTTGTGAGTCCTATGTAATGGGTGTAACCTGTATTAATGTTTATTTACAAAACTAAAAATGTATATGAATAGTAAAAAACAGATATCACTAGACATTTAAGCTGCGGAAAAATTCGGTTCAGTTATAAATCGGACTTCGGGATTCAGATCCGAAATTCAATTTGGTTCGGATTCAGACAAAATCCAAATTTTTGTTAGTTTCAGATGAGTTTACGAATACTCGTTGCGAATGCCACAGAAAACCATATACCGATATTAATACTAAAGCTGAATCTTCTAGACCCAAATGGCAATCGGGACTCAAATTTCTGAATTGCATTCGGAAGCTCCCGAATGCAATTCGGAAATTTGGGTCTCAGGAGAAAAGTATAAAGGCCAGGAACGTTAGGAGAAATACCTGGAGTTTAGGATGGTCAGGAGGAAAGTCTGTAGGTCAGGATGGTTACAAGAAAACTCTGGAGGCCAGGAAAAAAGGTCTGGAGGTCAGGAGGGTCAAAAGAAAGATATGTGCTCTAAAATGGAAATAAGGAAAAATTATTAAAGCAGAATTGAGCAGAAAGGATTAATAAGCAGGAAAGATGTGAGCTGAAAGGTTAGGAGTGAAAATGGATAGAAGGAGAGGCTACAGAATGATCTGAAGACCAGGATGGTCAGGAGAAAAGCATGTCGGCCAGGATGGTTAGGAGAAAGGTCTGGAGATCAGAAAGGTCAGAAGAAAATTCTGTAGGCCAGCATGCACATAAGAATGTTTTGAGGCCAGGATGGTCAGAAAAAGGTCCGGAGACCAGGATGATCAGAAGTTCAGGATGGTCAGCAGAAAAATCTGGAGGGCAGAATGGTGAGGAGAAAGGTCTGGTCAGGTCGGGTTTCTAAAATGGAATTTAGGAGAAGGCACTAAGCAGAACTCAGCAGAAATGATTAATGAGCAGGAGAGATGTGAGCAGAAAGGTAAGGACTGAAAAATGGAAAGCTACGGAATGGAAGCGATCTAAGATTAATATATACAGTCCATCAAGCTGCAAGAGCACACGGGGAGATCAGACAATACTTTTTAAAAGCAGCAAAAGTCAATGACAATCTAATTTCAGTTGGCCTTACTAGACATAAACAATGTCAACCACAAAGGTAATATACAGCACATTACCAGTAACGCAGTCATTTCTGAGAAGCAAACCGAATATATTCCATCAATGCAGAGCGGCAACACAGTATAAGCCCTGCAAACCTGACTTATTAAGACCACATTATGACCGCAGCTTCACAGAGTAAATTTGGATCTAGGGCATTTGAGCATTTAAAAGACCAATAACCGGAAAGCTTTACTATACCTCAAATGAAAATCAGAATAGATGGAAAGTATCAAGTGGATTACGGATGATGTTGATCTGATCTAAACCGGAAAAATATACATAGCAGCAGACAGCCCTGGGATATCGGAGACATTTAGAAACATAAGTAGGATGGCCTTCTGAAAAGATGCTTCACTCAAAAAAGACTGGAGGAACATTTTCCTGAGGAATATTATAATGGCCACTGTCTGTTAATAAATCTGCAGTGTGGGTGCACCTATATATTAAATAGGGTCCAGATTGTACAGAGAATGGATTGATGATGGCCTTATAGTCTAACAGGGTTATAATAGTGAAGTGAGTGGATGAGTAATTTTGCGGTTTCTTACAACTAATGCACTTTTTGTGTTTGGTTTACCAGGCATTTTTATACAGTAGGTGTTATTTGCTTCAGAGCAATCCCAATGGGCTTTTCAAAGGAACATAATTGAGATAATTCAGCCTCAGATCCCTTGGGCACAGCATAAGACAAGATTCTCACTGTGTCTCATGGCCTCTGAGTAAACAGCAAATGTTTGGGTACTATTTCCTCATTTGTCTAAATGTCAAAATCTGGAGAGATGAGTCTCGTAGAAGTGGGAGAACTACTCATGGTGGAACAGAAGCCAGATTTTTTGGTGTTTGATTCATATGGCACCTTTTATAGGAACACTGAGGGACTACGAATCGTATTCTGATAAAAGACAGGGAGTAATATGGGGCAAAAGGGTACCTGACCAGATATCTAAGTGTTCTCACATTCTTTAGCCCCTTTTACACCGAGGGTCTGATCGGGTATGCCCGTCAGTTTTTCAGGCGGACCGGATCGGATGCTTAATGCTAGTCTATGGGCAGGCGGATCTAAATGGATTGGCGTCCATTTACACCCGGTTACTCCCAAAACCGGCCAGGTCTGGAAAGACAGACCTGATCATGCTGGATCGGGGGTAGTCTGATGTAAACAGCCACATTTACATCCAATTCCCCATAGATCAACATGGGGACAGCCAGTTCTTTCCTCCGTAGTAAGATGGAGTCACAGGGAAATCCGATCCGTACTGCTCCAATCAGGAGGGAATCCGTGCATGGATCCCCTTCTGATCAGCCCATGTGGAAGGGGCCTTCGAGTCACCAGTGGGCCTCATCATGGCGATTTTTGCCCTATTTTTTACCTTTTCTCATGGTATTGCAAATACTTTTTTTATTAAATATCTCAGTTAATATTTCGTATTCCTTCCAATTATACCCACTATGGTACCCAGAATTTATAGATGGGAAAATATGCTAGAATATATGTTGTGTACTGACAACCAGTGTTTACAATCAGACATTACTGCTATCCATATTATTCTACCAGCCATATACAGGTTTTCTATCCGTCAAAGGAAATCAGAAGCTGGAACAGTAGAAATCGGTTAGCAGTGACATGGTTTTATGGCCAATTAATGGCTTATTAGAGGTTATAAAGACGCACGATACAGTTGTGGCTTGGTGCCTACTGACTTGGCACAATGCCAGCAGCATTTGAGAAGAAACTATCGATGCCAGCAGGGCGTGAGCCAGTGAAATGACAATGCAGGAACTTTGGATCAGAGTGTCACAGGCTATTGCTGTGCTTATCCAGACGTATAAAAGGCTTCCCAGAGCAGTGCGATCTTTATTTATATCTCCCTGAGGTTGTGCCTAAATTACATTTGTTTTCTTCAAATCAAACATTTCAATTGCATTTATCTGATGAAGCAATACAGGGTACCTATGCTCAAAAATATCAAAATAAAATATGTATTATTATTATTCAGGATTTTTATAGGGTCAACAGTTAGCGCAGCACTTTGCAAAAATGGAGGAGACATCACAGTTACAATACAATTTCAGTACAATAGGGCTAGGAGGGCCCTGCTCGTGAGAATATACTGAATTTCCATAAATTCTATCCAACTCCTAATAACCATATGCATCTAGAAGTTTCTAAACTTACTTACTGAAGATGCCCATAGAATGTACTGCTTCAAAGTACTGACACAATTTCACTCAGCCCTGTGAATATGGACTTCCTTGTGTCACCACCCTCACAGAGCCTGCCTTGTAAACTACAATTCAATGTCTGAACAATGTAACATTATCATTACTTGCTGGAAGCAATGCATTATGGCATATGTAGTCTTGGGACATGGAGATAACATCACATCAAGCAGCAGGGAAAGAGACACATAGCACACTGGGAATCCAGGAAGTTGGTGAAAGTGATGGGCAGATAGAAGGCAGCACTCACTACATCAAAGGGATTTTTTCAAGTAAGCTTGGATTGTATTATCAAAAACAACTCTAGTATGTATTCCTATTACAATGCTGATAGTATAACAGGATAGGATATGGTGGGACATCAGATCTTCTTTGATTGTAGCAAACCCGACAAGAGATATGTATTTTCATATTAAGTGCATGCAGGCTAAGTAATGTATGTATAAATAGTACACTAAATGAATGTCAGGGGAAGGTCCAGTCAGCAGAAGGGATTGTTTAACAGGAGACGTTCCTTTAGAAATATGTTATCCATCATACAGTTTAAATAAAGTTATGACTTTTTAAAATTATACTTTGTCAACGTATACCTTATTAGCCAAATTACAACTTTAACTTAGCTACAGTGAACATTCAGGACACAGGGTACATACCACTCTTCTGTATCAACTCCAATGTGTCAGTACTTTTCACATATCAGTGATGCCATCTATTGGCATCCCTTTATTCATTCAGCCACAGCACACTGTACCAAATTATCGACAACAGAAATACTGACGCCAAAATCAAATACCCACCCTTGGGGACAACACTATGATTCATAAACCTTTCTTGTTTCCTCTTATCACGAAAACCAGAAGAACCATTACAGAGAATACATCAGAAGAAGCCCAAGACCATGCCAGGCACAACTGTTTCTAGTAGGTGTTATAAATCAGACGGAGGTGTTAGGATGTCTCATTTCATTTCTTGTCACGGAATGCTTCTGAGGTTACTGTTTCTCCTCCTAATGACAATCATATTCCTGGAACACAGACATACGCTACATGTGCTATTGCTATTCCAAAAAGATCACTGGATGTGTATACAATATGAGGCCACAATTTCACTCTGCATCAGACAGTGGAGTTTAATTAAAGGGGACAAAGGAAATATTTGCAGATGTGGCAGGATACAATGAATACATGTAATGTGACTACATCAGCTGGGCACATCACATCACATGCTACAGATGACAAGACTGCTTTCTGATCCACAGAGAAAGGCTCGGAAGATAAAACCAGGAACCCTAAGGGCTTTGCATACTCCTCTAGCAAATGCTACAATAAAGCAATGTGTTGTTTTTGGAGGATTAAACATCTATCAAACGTGTCTTTTATACAAAGAGAATATTGTTCACGTCCCTGTTGATCTGGATGCTACCAGGTAGTTGGTTGCAGAATAATTATTTTTAATGCATTTATAAAGTGTGAAAATAAATATACAACAAGTCAACATGACCATAGCGGGACGCATGCTAAACAGTTCTACTGTATTTGTCTATAGAGAATCTGTGAATGCTCTAAATGGAACATGCTGTATTACAGGCAGGAAGATAAATACTCTGAATATGGCATGAGGGGTTCCTTGTGGATTCCAAATGAGAAGTTAGGTTGTCTACTCTGGAAACTGTGGGCATAACACAGAGTCATACAATGACAAGGACCCTAAAGTATCCCACTAACTATTCTACTTACTGGAACCCTAAAGTGTCCCTAAGAAACATTCTGTGCATGCCCAGAGTCCCGTGCACCCCTATGCATATGTCTGGAAGACCCATTCTCAGGGTCAAAGGGTAAAGACGCGCAATACGTGCGTGTGCGTGCGCATGCGCATCAGAAGTTTCCCTAAGTCGCACAGGAAATTATATCGTGAAGCCCTATTTAAACAGATCTGTGGCACACCTCCATTGCTGATTGATCCTCATCTATTCCTGTGTTATTGTTCCTGTGATCCTGTGAATTCCTGTTTAATTTTTGACCTCTGCTTGTTCCTGACTCCGCTTTTGGCTCCTGATTCTGTACTGCTGTTCCTGATTGGCTTGGCCCCGGCTTGTGACCCCAACTCCGCTCCTGCCTCGCTACCTCGTCTGCATCTGGTTTCCTACCTTCCAGGCACCAGTGCTACCTTGTGTTTTTTTCTCCCTGTCCTCATATCAAGGGAAGTTGGACACAAGGGACACCACCTACTCCATCCAGTCTCACTCCAGGTACATGACAGTCCCACTAACTTATCCTACTTGGTAGAACCTTCAAGTGCCCCACCAACTGTCCTACTTGCTAGGACCCTAAAGTGTCCCACCAACTATCCTACTTAGTAGAATCCTAAAGTGTACCACCAACTATCCTACTTGGTGATTGCTGCACAGCGTTTCACCCGCTTCCAATCACAAGCATCAACTACAACGTTATCTTTATGTTTCCTTTACAAAATTAGAAAAAAATATTTAGGCAAAGTCTAACATATCTAATCGTAACACAGAATGAAAGATGTTTAGACTAGATTTTGTGTTGCACTGACATCTGGAGTGGGCTGATTGCGTTATCTTCTTTTGCAATCACTTACGATTAGACAAGAAAGAATGACAGATCGTACATGCAGATGCTGGAAAATTCTGCTGAGTCTGCATATCCTTTCTTAAACTTGAACTTGACAGACCTGGTTGTGTAATGATGAGTGTTGCACATGCCAGGGTATAGGGACTTTGATAAAGCACTGGTGATAACAGCAAATTAATTATGTAGAGCCTCAGGCCTTTCAGCTGAGATGAGAACGAGGGACAGCTTTTAGTGCCAACATTTTTATAGATAAGACACACCTTGAAACAGCCCACATTCAGACATCATGTTAGATTAAAAAAAAAAACAGTCACAGAGAGGTGACGTCTTAGTCACCGTATCATTGTGCACGTCACCTCTGCACTAGGAAGGCTGATATAGGGATCCATTCACAAAGCTAGCACACCACAATAAAGATACTCCTTTTTTAAAAAGGAAGAGTCTAATGAGGTTAGAAAATGGCAGTTACATGGTGGAAAATAAAGATCCTTATCTTCAAGTAAAGCTTTGTGCCCGTTGGTTCTAGCAACCAATGATTGCAGAGGAGAAGGACCGTAGATGTAATTGGTTGCTAAGATTCCAGCAGTCCTAGCAACCAATGACTGAACAGGAGGGGGCCTGCACTGGGCTATGTTTTGCAGTGGATGCGCCGGGCCTTGGAGGGAAGCGCATCCACCGTCAGCCAGCCAGCCATAACCAAGCACAGGTTGGCGATCGGTCCATCAGAACGCGAGCCAGACAGAGGGCCAGATACAGCCTGTAGACCCTAAAATGCCCAGGTCTGCGGTAGATGAAGTGATAACCTGTAGTGTTTTTAAAAGGAACCTGCCAGTATAGGAATTTGGGAGATGACTAGGGCTGCAACAAAGTAATTGATTAAACGATAATAATCAATAATGAGAATAGTTGTCAACTATTCTCATTATCGATTAGTTGGTTGGATCCCCTAGCTCTCTCCCCAACGCTGGGAGGACACAGCAAGCAACGGGCGGATGCAATAGCCAGCCTGCTATTGGATATTGCCATTTGAAATGGCCAATAACAGGCTGGCTATTGCACCAGCCCACTACCTGCTGTATTTACATTGAGCTGCCATCTGCGGAAGTTATTGCCTGGCTGAAGCTATTCAAGCGCCTTTGCTTACAGTACAATTATTTTTAAAAAAAATTATAAAAAAAGGTGAGAAAAAAAAGTCATTTTTGTTTTCGTTCTGATAAATTCTGCTGCGGGAGGTGTGTTGCAGTGCCATTCATTTCAATGGCACCCCAAATGCACCTACCACCCACAGTGTTGCCCGCACTGGAACGTACGGTACTGCAATGCTGCGAGTTTCAGTTTACTGCAATTGCAAAAAGTATGCACGCAGTTTTATTCTGAAGTAAACTTTGTTTTCTAACACTGTATTTGTGTATTTTATTTTAAATTAAGGATGGCATTTTTCTTAAAATCTGATTAATCGAGTAATGGAAAAAGTAATCGGCCAACTAATTAATTATGAAAATAATCATTATTTGCAGCCCTAGAGCTGACATTATGACCACAGGGCTGTCATCCTTATCCTTGCTTCAGTCATCTGTAACAAGCATGTATATACACTTGTTTCTGGAACATTTGAATGTCAAAACAGCCCTCAGTGATCGCATCTTCCTTCCTATCTGAATGACAGTAAAGGAAGGTGGTGGAGATCTATACATGCATCAGTCATGGGCAGAGACGTGTTAAAGAAAGCTGTCGCTGCAGATCATCTGCACATGAACAGTTTAGGCACAAATACATTTACATTGGATTTTCATCTACAGCAGTGAGCAATTCATAGTAATGACTTACAGCCCCCCTAGTGGGGCTTCACAAATTTGATTTGCAAGGAGGAGGAAGGGTGTTTTGCCAAAGGTATATTAACCCACTGGTGCTGGGATTGCCTGTCTAATGCAGAGTGGACACAGTGTGGTTAGACAAGGCCTGACCAGCCACTTCTTGACTTGTGTGTCAAATACTCAATCTGGAGAAGTTGCAAATATTCACTGTTAGGGCAGGTTCACACCTGGGCGATTTGTGACCACGCGGCAATCGTGCACAAAACCACCCGAATGGCCACACGGTCACGGAGTCACACACCACTGCTGATTGCGCTGGCGGTGCCATTAACTTCTAATGGCAGCGCAGTCACGCCAGCCAGATCGCGTGGTTTCCCACTGTGATTCCGCCCGTGCAATTGCACATGATCGTGGTTGAAATAACACGTGGTGTGTGTCACAGAAAAAGGTACATGTACCTTTTTTTAGCGATTGGGGCCGCACGGCAACTACTGTGTGCAACCGCACGCGATCGCGCGTCCCAGGATCGCCCAAGTCTGCACCAGCCCTCACTGTCCAGGATCTAGCGAGTCAAAGAATAGCAGCTTCCTACAGAACTTTATCATACGTTTGAAACTTGGTTATGCAGGCTACCTTTCGAGATGTTTAGTAACGACAATCTACAAACACAGACTTCTAGATAATTGCCGGCTTTTTATTCTTTACATACTTTATTTTTCTTTTCTCCCATTCTTCTGGCAGTGGTCATGTTTACTAAGGGCAGATTACTATCTCTTCATTTACTTCTTTGTTTTCTTGCACATGTGACTAGACATGTGACTAGAACATGTGACCATGCACATCATCTCAGGGGAGGAAAATGCCTTTCCCTGAGATCTCATGAGATTACAGATGAGATTTCCCAGCAATGCTCTGCTGATGACAAGGCAATCCCAGTGTGCATTGCTTTGGCAAACTGAAGTCATTTTGCCCTTTTAAAGCAGGAAGTGAATGCACTGCAAGTGAAAGTATTTCATCATCACAGCATTTTACACCTGACATGTCTATGTTATTATTAATCACCATACATAGAGGGATGCATTGGTAGAATTTGATTTTTCAGTGTAAGGGTCCGCTTTAAAGTAGAAGTTTAATCCATTCATAAAATGCCTTCCCTAGTTGTCCGTCCCCTCCGTCCCCCTGGTCAATGTGCAATAAGCATTTGTGAATGAAGAGTTCTCCTTTTTTAAATATCCCAATTCCCGGATCCCGGACATCATCACTGGGTCCCTCTGCCGGTCTTGGGTTTTTTAGTAAGCTTGTGTTTGGTAGGAGAAAGCCCTTTACACGTCACACCACCTTTCTCCCAAGTTTTTTTCAAGAGCCCTCCCAAGTAGTAAACTGGCTCCTGGGGGTGTTAAATTAAGTCCGGCAGAGTGCAAAGTAGTAACAACAAATACGTGCACAAAGTTGCCTGTAATTATTAAAAATCTACCCCCACACTAATTACATTGAATGCAGTAGAATAAAAACTAATTGGTGTCCATGTTGAACGAAGTATTACCTTTCTTAGCAGCGTTCACAGCGTGACTGCGGTAGAATCTGAGTCCTGCTAGCATACAGCTACCAGCTATTAGTATGGGCATTCCAGAAAGGACTGAAGAGTAGTACCATCAATTACATGCAAAAAGTAGAGATACATGGTTGCAGACTAGAACTAAAACCAGATATTACTCAAGGTGCTCCCAAGATTTTGTTCAGTCCAGCTACGACAGTGGGCATCCTGGAAAGGAACCTAATCACAAGGAGGCCCAGGGCAGCCCAGACCATGTAAACTGTAGTATATCGTAATTTTAGAAAATTGATGGGGAGGCAGAATCTGTGGATTTTCCCTGTCGATCTCACGTTAAAATGGCACAAAGAATAACACATACTGTAACTGTAACCATTAGCATCAGCATAACCCCACCATAGTTGCCAATTTTTTAAAATCATATTCAAACACACTCTGCTGATGCAGTCGACCTAAGGAGGTCCCTCACAACACTGGAGGAAAACAGCAGGCTGCCAGCTCATCATGGTACATTAACTAATCAGATTTACAGATTAAACATTTTGTAGTTTAAATGTTTCTACTGAAAAGACAGTATTAACTGAAAACAAGCAATATGCTGGGTTTTGGAACATAAATTAAATGTCACTTGGCATTTTATGTGTGCTAAAGATTTCAGCTGCACTTTAGTAGCCAGGGGCTACCGCATAGGAGCAAGACCCTGTACGTTCATACATAAGCCTAAAGGAGATCTCAGTATATTCGTCAAACAAAATAGACTTTACTCTGAAGCTGATCTTAATCAGAATGTTTTAGAGATGAAAATTGTTGCAAGGAAATATCCCAAAACCTTGGAGTATTGCAGATAAATCGGAGACTGTTGGGAACTGCTGATCTGTACTGAAACGGGACTTGTCAGGATAGATGTTGCCTGTCACATCCAAGGCTCCCATTCTGTGCTGCTGGCTGCCACTGATGAATTTCCCGTAACAGTGCTAGTTCCAGGGCAGGTATGCCTGTACATGATATTGCAAAGATGTCATCTGCCCCAGAACTAACATAACTTCTAGTTCACTGAAGGGCAGGATAGGTGTCTGAGCTATGATGAATGCCATCCTTCCAGGTTCTCTTCATACAAGTTGCTGCACACCCCTGATGTATGTATCCTGATTTAAATAATGCATTATTATTCATTCAATGTATAACAAGTACAGACACGTCTTCTGACCAAAGCATTCTCATAAATATAATAAACTGCCACTAAATAGATATGGGCACCTTGCTTGTACTTGCCACAGGCAAAAAAAAAAAGCCAGTCCTCTGATATAGATGCTTGCACGGTAGGACGTGTTTCTTTCCAAGTTTCAGTTAACATTCCCAGTAGATGTTCTTATTCTGTACATGTTATTTAAAGGTTATGCAGTATCCTAACAGTATGCTAGATGTTCGTACCGAAAAAAAAACACACAAGAAATAAGCATCAAAGTGTCAATACCAAGAGATAGGGGTTTCTCCCCAAAGCCAACCAACAAAAAATGTAACTTGACAGGTAGCTATGAAGAAGTAACTCCAGTTCTTAGTATGGACACCCTGTTACAATGATGCCTGCACACAGACACAAGTGACATACTGTAGGTTGTAGCTCATGTTTGGTCAGACATAGTGACTCAATCCAACCATCTACAGGTGTCTTCTGACCCCTCTGACTTTAATCGTCTGAAGAAGGTTAGACATGGAGATACAGTCCAAGCATCTGGAGGTGTCTTTTGGCCCAGCGGACTATAATCATCTGAAGAATCTACAGGAGTCTTTTGGTCCCTCTATCGTCAATCATCTATAGAAGGTCTGATTTGGAGACACAATGCAAGCATCTAAAAGGTGTATTTTGGCCCTATTAACTTTACATAGACCAAAACTGGAATGCTGTTTCTAGACTACAATGGTCTAAATAAACTATAAGAAAAAAAAAATACCTGGTATTCTCATTAAAGACAAGACCCCCTCAGTGCAACATATCATTGACTCTGCCATCAAAGTTAATAATGTCTTTAATTACATGAATGTAGTTTTGTGGAATGCAGGCATAGCCAGTGCTCAAGGACACCAAACCACATGGTCTACAACATTCCACACAAATCAACATATAAGGTGTAAATTACTAAGCATGTGTGGTCATGCAGCCCTGGAGAAAAATTACCCATATCAAGTATACACTCCCTGGAATATACAGATATAGGTCCCATAAATACTTAATAATACTTAATATACAGCTGTCAACCACACAATAATCCAGTTAGCCGTACATTCCTCAGAAAGCAAACAAATTTGCTTTCTATTGCTTCCCACATTGCTTCTCCTATGTGGATATCTGGTTCTGGCCCAAACAAAAGATGGCAACCCTACCTTCAGGGAGGTGCCCTCTCTCCCATCCCACAGGGATGGGGGGGGGGGGGGGGGGGGGGAGAACCTCCCCCCCCCCCCACGGGGGGGGGGGGGGGGGGGGGGGGGGAAGAGACACCTCCCTGAAATGATGGAAGATCGCAGAGGAGCTAATGCTATTCCCCTGCTATCTGCTGTTTCGGGCCGCCCTCCGATTATTAAAAAAAACCCAACAGACAGCTGGGGAATAGCCAGGTTGCTATTGGCCATTTCAAACTACAATAGCCAATAGCAGGCTGGCTATATCACCCGATGATTGACAGCAGCAGTGGATGAGTGCAATAGCCAGTCTGCTATTGGCTATTGCAAACTGAAATAGCCAATAGCAGCCTTGTTATTCATTCTCCTGCTGTTGTTTTGTTTTGTTTTTTTCTTACTCTGACAGTGGGGGGAAAAAAAACAAAAAACCAACAGATAGTAGGGGATCACAGAAAGGTTTACTTTGAGCAGAGTAAACATTTCCAGGATAACATGTTTCTCTCCCGGGCGTCAGGGAGCTGCTATTTTATAGCGGGAGACTCTCGGAACGTCCGGGAGAGTTAAGATGTCTGGTAATGGTGGTGTAGACAAGGACAGCTAATGCAGAAAACAAACACCCAATGAAGCTTCAACTAGAATGACAATGTTTCTAAAGTGAAATAGAATGATTTTCTGTTGAAGAAAAAAGTAAGTTTTGTATACATTTGTCATGCGCTGTTTTAGCTTGTCTACAATATCATCACATCAGACTGAGGCTCACATGTACATTCACTGAGTAAGCAGAAACTGATGATGTCAAAACAATTTAGCTGATCAAGGGAAAATTCCGGGCCAATATATTCTCCTACTTTTCTTCCAATTAGTGTAATCATGGAGACATAGCGTCCGGGATTGTAAGAATTCAGAAGCCTTTCATCACTAAAGGCAGCCACAGCAATGTCGTCTCAAACGATACAATCTCAAAAAGGGCTAAAACAGGTTAAAACAGGTTGACCGATCCATTAATAATACTGGTAACGTTTTCCCTAAAGCACATGTGTCAAACTCAAATCCCAGGGGCCGAATCAGGCCCACCAGGCCATTTCCTAGACTTCTACTTTCAGATCTAGGTATTAAGTTATTACTAAAACCAGTGATAATCGAATGCAGAGGCAATTATGATAAAGATTAGTGTTGGAAGCTAAGATAATTGACATCTATGATATATCTTTGATGGAAAGGTTCCTTAATATCGTGAGCTGCCCGTTGCTGTTTGATATGCAAATGAAGACCATCAAAGGGTTCTTGGGGCTGGACACTGATCAAAGGAGATCTGCTGGACTGTCATGTCCTGGGGCAAGCCCGACCCCCTGCTGGTATTTACTGCCCTCACCTGTGTCAGCAAGGCATATATGCTGGGATGGGGGCAGGGGCATATGATGGAACCTTCTTCCTGTGTGACACTAACCTAGCTGACCAGCAAGACCTTTGGACAAGACAAGTCTTTCTGAACTCTGCAATCAAGAATGTGATTCGCTGAGACCTGCTGGAGAGGCGTGTCCGAAGAACAGAGAAAAACCCATGGCTTGTGTGAATGAGAGAGAGAGAATGGTGTAGCTAGCTGTAGGAGCCTTAACCTCAATTCCTATCCCCAATTCCCCTTTCAAATTCCCTTAATTGTAATATGTATGTATATCCCTATTTGTAAATAAACCCAACACTTATTTAAGATTCAGTTGTTCATCAGTAATTTAAGGGCAACCCCAAATCAGAGCACATTCTACAATTAGATACATTTATATAGTCTCACAGGTACCTTTGAGGGCATCCATAATGTTGATGCGGCCCACGATTAAATTGAGTTTGACACCCCTGCCCTAAAGCATATCGAAACCCAAAAACAAAAATTGTGAACTGTGTGTTGCAGCTTCCTAGTCATTAGATATGGTTGCTGCATTAGTTCTCTTTATTCAAGCTTTATCACATTTATATATTTACCTGGTGATTCTGCCAGTAACACACTTCCAGTCCTAGGATGACAACACTCACTCCTTCTGTAGCAAGCCAACAGAAACAAGACAGAACTATGGAACCCCACCCCTCAGCTATTGCCCACAACATAGGACATGCATATTAAATTCACAGAAGACAATGTAATTGATAACAGTCGGCACGAGAAGAGAGAGCAGGAAGTTGTCAGCTCAGAAGATTTAAACAAGATTAATAGATCTTTTTTCTAACTTCTTAAAAATTAATATTTTTTTCTTCAATTATATATTTTAACAGATCAAATGGAGCCAAATAACATAAATTATGGTTTAAATAAATTTTAAAAATGTAGGTGTAGCTAAAACTTTTTTTTCCAGTTGGGGAGTTAGGCCCTGTGTTGAAGAGATTTTGTGCTCGTCAAATGGATTTTGCATTCCTATACAAATCTATAGCAATGCAAAACCCACAAACGCAGGTCAAATGCTGATCAGCTGAAGGTCTCAAAAGCATCTCCTACTTATGTCAAAATGATGTCATCAACACAAGGCCATGGCCCATCGACACAAGCCCATGGCCCAACGACACAAGCCCATGGCCCATCGACACAAGCCCATGGCCCATCGACACAAGCCCATGGCCCATCGACACAAGCCCATGGCCCATCGACACAAGCCCATGGCCCATCGACACAAGACCATGGCCCATCGACACAAGACCATGGCCCATCGACACAAGACCATGGCCCATCGACTCAGTTGGGGAGATTTCCCATTTACTTTCTTTCCTGAAGACACAACAGGAAGTGAGAGGAAATCTCTACAAAGTGAAGGGAATTCCCCTCTTAGACAGTTGGCACTAGAATAGGGGCCCCTATTGAAAGAAACACCCTCATCTCTTGTTCTGTAGATGGCTCATTTGGGATTTCATATGACTTTCTGTCTTAGTGACAAGGCCCATTGGAACAAAATGGTTGTTACAGGTACCTACGCTTTGTCCATCGCCACTGCATTTTGCACTGCTTTACTGAATAAAACAATATTTCATTTTATAGCATTTAAAAGTCAACAGATTATTCTGGATTGGTTTAACCAATTAAATAAAGAAGAACTCTGAACATATTAAAAATGAACCCTTGCAGTAGGGCTAGGCACACACTGCAAGGATTAACTACTTGTTTTGGTCTAGGGCAGTGGTGGCGAACCTATGGCACACGTGCCAGGGAGGGCACGCGAGGCCCTTTCTGCTGGCACGCGAGTCCAGGTTCAGGCCATAAAACATTAAGGCTGCCGACGGGGAGAAAATCGGCAGGCGAGCGAGCAGGAGGAGAAGGGGGACGGAGCGGCAGGGGGTGGAGACATAGGGAGATGGGGGCGGAGATTTGAGAGGACGGGAGGAGCCGGGGGACTGAGCGGCAAAAGCAGAGAGCGTGATGGAGGAGGCGTCGCCAAGGAGCCAGTCGAGCGGCGAAGCTGAGACGATTGGGCGCCGAGGCAGCAGTGAAGGCTGGGCTTCCCATGTAAGGTAGGAGCACTGTGCTGGCAGGGCCCACCATAGATTATGCACAACCCAAAGAGTCACAGGTGGGCTGTGCAATACCTTTTGGTGGGCTTTGCAGGATCCATGGGGGGCTCTGCAGCCTGCTAAGCCCCCCACAGATCCTGCACAGTCCTCCTGAGATCTGGCAGACTGCAGGGTCTCAGGGGGTCTCTGCAGGATCTGTGGGGGGCTTTGCCAGATCTCAGGGGGGCTGTGGAGGATCTGTGGGGGCTTTGGAGCCTGCAAAACCCCCCACAAATCCTGCAAAGCCCTCCTGAGATCTGGCAGACTGCGGGGTCTCTGCAGTATATTATTTTGCGTCGCAGTTTGGGCACTCGGGTTCAAAAAGGTTCGCCATCACTGGTCTAGGGTCTAAAATTAAAAAAAATGCACTATGGGGTTGAGTGGAAATCACCCTCCTCATAGTTCTCCTTTAAGTATGGATCGTGTCCATAGGCAAGTCATTAACATATGATTGTAAGGTGCTGGTTTTTACTACAGGATTTAATTTGATATAGGATATGATTGTACATAGCATGTATCATTATAAAGTACCGTGATTAGGGTGAACCTAGACCATATTATTGATTAAGAATGAAAGTATAACTCACTAGTAATAAGTATCTCATTGCAGTGCACAGCCATGGCTCCTTCACATCTATTCAGCTGTATCCCAGCATAGTAATTCATCCGTCCACTAATGATAATTATCAAGCAATAAAATATAGATGTATTGTAGCAATTACCTATTTCCAATTTTCACGGAACACCTAGCTGAAAGTAATACCATTTATACATGAACGAAAGCACAGACAGAGTGCGATTTTTTTGGGGAAGAAGTACGCAGGAAGAAAAGAAAATTAGATGGAAGAAATACGTAGAAACCATGCCTGGAATGACTAAGTAATAGCTAGGGAATCTTCTGATGTTGTTAGTTCTGTTTGTACCTGTGTGAGTTTGGTGGTGGTGGAGGCTAAATTATTGTTACTACTTTCTGAACAGTTATATAATAAATTCCATAATCAGTAAAGAAAGCTCTTTATAGTACATCTTGTGTCTGAATTTGTTCCAATGTCCTTAAGAATTGCTGCAGAACATCAAGATAAACAATGTCAAAGAAACATAATCATAAATGCTACTGCAAGCCTTGCCTAACCTCCTGACTATTCTTCATGTGATGGCCATCTCTGCCAGTCTCTTTACTACCTTCCAGTCATTCTGAGAACTGAAGTTACCATGCTTTCTTTTCAAATAAACTTCACAATTCAAGTCCCACCTATATTTTCCCACGCTTTTCTAACCTCTCTATTCAGTCACTTAATTTCTATTGTGCTTCTCACTCATAACCCCATTTGCAATATTGCTCCACGATATCTCTCGAACAAGGTGTTTAGCAGCAGGTTATGACTAGGCCAATCACCTCTAGTGGTTTAAACAGAAGACCAAAGGAAACATTTCAACCAGCACTTTATCTATTGATGTTTATGCTCAAATCCACCAAGGAGAACATCTGAGCTCCCTACATGGAGATTATGTAATAGGATAAAATCTACCCATGTATGATGGGATTTAGATTTAAATGTTGATTACAGCATGGACTCACCATGGCATCGTTTCGATAAGTTTGTGCAATACCAGAACATTTATTTCCATCCAGAGTTGCATTCATTTTTCACCAAGATCTTGTAGTGATGATGGGAGAGTCGGACCCCTGTGTAATGTCTTCTCCAGCACATCCCAAAGATTCTCAATGTGGTTAAGGTCTGGACTTTGTGGTGGCCAATCCATGTGTGACAATGATGTCTCATGCTCCCTGAACCACTCTTTCACAATCTGAGCCCGATGAATCCTGGCATTGTCATCTTGAAATATGCCCAATGTGCCATCGGGGAAGAAAAAAATCAAAAAATCCATTGATGGAAAAACCTGGTCATTTAGTATATTCAGGTAGGCAGCTGACCTCATTTTTAGGGGACATAGCATTGCTAAACCTAGACTAATATTCCAATGGAAGGCTCTTACCTATTTGCATAGATAAATCCAGTTGGTGACCTTTTTTGGCCAGGCAGTGTATATATATATATATA